>NW_015633524.1:1008696-1046163 GCF_001515625.1 Sinocyclocheilus rhinocerous
TATATATAATCATTATTTTTTGAAAATATGATATACTCAAGTATTCATAGTGTAAGTAAAAAAAACTTATTACAATTAAACCACATGACATTTTAATTAAATTGATTAAAGTTAAAAGTTAAAATGTATTAAAGTTATTAAATGTATGCTTTTCTTAAAGGTTTTTTAAAATAATTTCTTAGGACTTGACGTGCAAAATGGCAGAACTGCAGTTAAAGTGTCATAATGGTAGTTTAAGGCAGAGACAGCATAGTAATAATATCCTTGAATTTTTGCATTACAGAGTTCACTGTGTGGATACCAAATCCGAATGGAGAACCGCTCCGGGGACGCCACACGACTGCTGTACTGCACCACTGGAGTTCTGCTGCGCAAACTACAGCAGGACCGGCTCCTCAGCTCCCTCACACACATCATCGTGGACGAGGTGAAGCTCACATAAATCTGTCAATATACCTACAGTGTACACTTAATGCTGCACCGTTTAACCCCAAAATCGTGTCTCAATATTGTAGGTTCATGAGCGGAGCGTCCAGTCAGATTTCCTCCTCACCGTACTAAAAGAAGTGGTCCATAAGCGCTCTGATCTGCGTTTGATCTTGATGAGCGCTACAGTCGACTGTCAAAAGTTTGCCAACTACTTCAACCGCTGTCCTGTGGTCACCATACCTGGCAGAACTTTCCCTGTGGAGGCAAGATTATATCTAAATATATGCTTACATACTGTAACATTAGTATTTTGATGAATTTATCGTATATGCGTCATATATTTTATGTTATAAATTGTTAAATAAGCAAAAGTAATGAGAAACTGTGGTGGCAGGTGTTTCACCTGGAGGATATCGTGGAGGAGACGGGTTATGTTCTGGAGCAGGACTCAGAGTACAGTCAGAGGTTTGTGGAGGAGGAAGAGGAAGTCAGCATCAACATCACACAGAAAGGAGGAAAGACTCTTCAGCACCAGGTTGGAACAGAAATCCAGAAGAATCTGTCTATCTATACCTTATCTGTTTAGCATGCGTAAGGTTATTCTGTGGCGTTTTATCGTAAATGTTTGTGTTGTTTTGTGTTCAGGAGCCGATCGTGAGGGACTCTGGCCCAGGCTGGGATCTGAGCCCTGAGCTGGATCACTTCAGCAGCCGGACGCGACACGTCCTGCAGTATATGAACCCCAATAAGATAAATATGGATCTGATATTAGACATACTGGAATACCTGGGTAATATAACACACATACTGTACTGTAAGCACAGAGTCAGCAATTATATGTACCTCATTAGGATCCATTCTGTATTATTAGCAGTGTCTTTCCTCAAAGAAATCTACTTGTTAATGGCTTTAATGAGTAAATGAAGTATCTCTGGTTCTTTTCCTCAGATAAATCACCTCAGTTTCGTGATGTGGATGGTGCGGTTCTGATCTTCCTCCCAGGCCTGGCTCATATTCAACAGCTGTATGATCTACTGACCACCGACAAGAGGTTCAGCTCCAAGGACCGGTAACTCCAACCTAAATTTACTTAGAAGGAATAGTTCACCCAAAAAAGATAACTTACTCTCACACCATCTAAAATATAGGTGAATTTGTTTCTTCATGGGAACAGATTTGGAGAAATGTAGCATTACATCACTTGCTCACCAATGGATCCTCAGCAGTGAATGGGTGCCGTCAGAATGAGAGTCCAAACAGCTGATAAAAACATCACAATTATCCACAAGTAATCCACACCACTCCAGTCAAGTGAAGTGTCTTGTGAAGTGGAAAGCTGCGTGTTTGTAAGAAACAAATTCATCACAGTGTTCCTCATACATTTATTTATTTGTGGTTGGCTGCCTCAAATAGATTTTCCAAAAGACTTTGACTTCGTTGAATAAACATGAGCACTGCAAGTTTCAAAATCAAAACCTGGCGTAGGTGTTTTTATATCACTGTATTTCTGAAGGAAAATTTTTGATCTCATTTTCATTTCATCTTGCATGTAATGCCTGATAAAGCAGCGTTTGTGAGCAGAGCGCTGCTTTGTATACAGCCGTTACCAGAGAAACCGCTATCTCTCCCGCTCTAAAAGCGCCTCCTGCTGGCAGAGAAGGAATTTGCATATATAAATATATATATGGGGGGGTGCTGCCACAAATACACAAATAGAGTGTAAGTTTGTGGGTAACTGCATCATTAAGACATTTTTAATTTCAAACCATCGCATAATGTCGCTTTCTCCAGTGAAAAAGTCATCTAGTCTGAATCAGGAGAGAAATATATCAAGCACATATATCACAAATCAAGCACAGTTTACAAATGAAAACAGTCCAAACAGGTCTACAACAAATATCTCAGTAGATTTTGATATGAGAGGAGAACAGAGGATTTGACTTTTTCACTGGAGGAAACAAATAGAGTTTAAGTTTGTGGGTAACTGCATCATTAAGACATTTTTAATTTCAAACCATCGCATAATGTTGCTTTCTCCAGTGAAAAAGTCATCTAGTCTGAATCAGGAGAGAAATATATCAAGCACATATATCACAAATCAAGCACAGTTTACAAATGAAAACAGTCCAAACAGGTCTACAACAAATATCTCAGTAGATTTTGATATGAGAGGAGAACAGAGGATTTGACTTTTTCACTGGAGGAAGTGTTATTTTGGATTATGGTCTGGTATTTTGGTAAAATGTGATGGTTTAACTTTAAAGTTAAAACGCCTTCTTACAAACACGCAGCTTTTCACTTCACAAGACGTTAACTGATGGACTGGAGTGGTGTGGATTATTGTGATGTTTTTATCAGCTGTTTGGACTCTCATTCTGACGGCACCCATTCACTGCAGAGGATCCACTGATGAACAAGTGATGTAATGTTACATTTCTCCAAATCTGTTCTGATGAAGAAACAAACTCATCTTAATTTTGAATGGCCTGAGAGTGAGAACATTTTCTTAGATATTTACTTTAGATATTAGTCAGAGAAGAGGCCAGATTTAATTTGACAAGAACAAAAGTTTCTGAGGGACAGAAATACAGTCCATTCAACCTGGGTGTCCTTTTTTTTTAGCTGGCAAAACATTGAAAATTCATATTTTATCATTTTTGTCAAATTGAATATGGCATTTATTCAACACTGTGTTTGTTTGCATCTAGATACAAGCTGATTGCCCTCCACTCCACACTGTCATCTCAGGACCAGTCTTCTGCATTTACAGTGCCCCCTCCTGGAGTCAGAAAGGTACTGCAATATATTATTGTGTTATCAGGGCTCCATTCAGAACAGCAAACTACATACTACTCTTCCTATTTCTGCAGTATGTAATATGTACATACTATTCTCACATCTTCATATTCTCCTGAAGATCGTTCTGTCCACAAACATCGCTGAGACTGGCGTCACCATTCCTGACGTGGTCTTCGTCATCGACACAGGAAAAACTAAAGAGAATCGGTGAGCCGGGCCAGAACATATGTGATATATTATCTGTCTACACAGTCTGATGGTTTTGAATGTTAGCACTTATCTTGCGTTTGTGGTTTCAGATATCATGAAAGCAGTCAGATGAGCTCTCTGGTGGAGACGTTTGTGAGTAAAGCCAGCGCTCTGCAGAGGCAGGGGAGAGCTGGACGTGTTCGAGAGGGCTTCTGTTTCCGCCTTTATCCCAAATTCAGGTACAACGCCACTGAGATGCTTTAGAGATTGTGGACCATAGAGTACCAAAGTTTCATTTGCTGGTCTGTTTTATTTGGCGATATCCAGCCAAAGATACTTTAGGGGGAATATTAATATGAGTAAATTTCATTTGTTAAAATTAGTTATCTACATCAGTTACCATGAGCTAACAGTGATACTTCTAAAGCATTTATTAATCATAGTTTGTTCATTTGAATTTTTGCTCATACATTATTAAAATTAAAAGTTGTATCTTTTAATATTATTTAACCCAGACAAATGCCAAAACAGCTTCACATTATGCACTACTTAAAGCAAAAGACTCAAAACAGTAAGACTAATATTATAAATTCTGATTTATATATGTTATATATGTATAATGTATATACTGTCATTCCACACATGTCTGTTTCCCACAACAGATTTGAGAGCTTCATTGACTACTCCATTCCGGAGATTCTCAGAGTGCCTTTGGAGGAGCTTTGCCTTCATATTATGTTAAGTACCAACTTTGTGTTTTGAAACTACTTAAAGAGATAGTTCACCCAAAAATGAAAATTGTGTCATTAATTACTCACCCTCATGTCGTTCCAAACCCTTAAGACCTTCGTTCATCTTCAGAACACAAATTAAGATATTTTTGATGAAATCCGAGAGCTTTCTGAACACGATCAAGGTCCAGAAATGTAGTTAAGGACATTGTTAAAATAATCCATGTGACATCAGTGGTTCAACCGTAATTTGACGAAGCTACGAGAATAATTTTTGTGTGCAAAAAAAACGAAAATAACGACTTTATTCAATAATTCATCTCCTCCGCGTCACCCTATAGCGCTATTTTAGAGAGTATCACATACTTAAACAATGTATGCTGTTCTGTGTCAGCTGTGCCACACAGATACATTTTCTACATTGTTTCCGCTTTGATTTGAACGAAAACAACGTATCTACGTGGCGCAGCTGACACAGAACAGCATACATTGTTTACGTATGTGATACTCTCTTATTTTTGGGTTTTTTGCGCACAAAAAGTATTCTCGTAGCTTCGTCAAATTACGGTTGAACCACTGATGTCACATGGATTATTTTAACAATGTCCTTACTACATTTCTGGACCTTGATCGTGTTAGGATCCTTGCTGTCTATGGGAGGGTCAGAAAGCTCTCGGATTTCATCAAAAATATCTTAATTTGAGTTCCGAAGATGAACGAAGGTCTTACGGGTTTGAAACGACATGAGGGTGAGTAATTAATGAAGGGTGAGTAATTAATGACAGAATTTTCATTTTTTTGGTGAACTATCCCTTTAACTGTTAAAGTTTGTGGTCGATAAGATATTTTAATGCTTTTGAGAGAAGTCTCACCAAGGTTGTATTTATTTGATCAAAAACAGTAAAAAACGTAATATTGTGAAATATTATTACAATTGAAAATAACTGTTTTCTATTTGAATATATTTTAAAATGTAATTTATTCCTGTGAATTTTCAGCAACATTGCTCCAGTCTTCAGTGTGTCATGATCCTTCAGAAATAAGTCTAATATGCTGATTTGCTGCTCAAGAAACACTTCTGATTATTATCAATGTCGAAAACCGTTGCGCTGCTTCATATTTGTGTGAAAATCATGATCATGATTTTTTTGATGAATAGAAAGTTCGAAAGAACAGCATTTACTTGAAATAGAAATCTTTTCTAATATTATTAAAGCATTTGCAGTCACTTGTAGTCAGTTAAAAAAAGTCTGACCTCAGACTTCTGAAGTAGTGCGTGTAAAGCATCTTTTCCGTTAGTAATACACTGACTTCTGTCACCTCTCTCTATGTGTGAACAGAAGTGTGAATATGGTTCTCCAGAGGATTTCCTGTGTCGAGCTCTCGATGCGCCTCAGCAGCAGGCCGTGTGTAACGCTGTCAGTCTGCTGAGGAAGATCGGCGCCTGTCAGCAAGATAGCTACACCCTCACGCCACTCGGCCATCACTTGGCCGCCCTTCCTGTCAACGTCAAGATTGGCAAAATGCTCATCTTTGGCGCCATCTTTAGCTGCCTGGAACCCATTGTGAGCGTTTTTTGTAGCATGTTACTCAATTTTTGTCATCATTTCTTACCCTCATGTTGTTCCAAGCATGTTAGACTTTCTTTCTTCTGTGGAGTATTATTGAAGGATGTATTGAACAACTTTTGTTTGTTTTTACTATTCAGGCTACCATCGCAGCGGCCATGTCTGAGAAGTCCCCATTTGTTACTCCTATGAGCAGAAAGGAGGAGGCCAACCTGGCTAAATCTGCCCTAGCAGTCGCAAACTCCGATCACATGACCATCTACAGTGCTTATCTTGGGTAATCACACATGTTCAACAGAACAGTACTGTATGGCGTTATGTGTAGAAAGGAAGTGAAATCATTGTAATGAAGTTACTGTTCACAGGTGGAAGAGCTCTCGGAGCGAGGGAACGCGTGCTGAGATGGCTTACTGCCGGAGACACTTCCTGAGCCGCACCGCTCTCATGACCATTGAGGTGACATCCTCTTACAGCTCCTAACACACTTGCTGATTCATTAGCACAGTCATCATGATCTGACGAATGTACGGCTGATCTGCTAGAACGTGAATTGGTTGAGCTGCATGTGTGCGAATAGAATTTAAAATCTTTCAAAAAATAAAAATAAATATATATAGTTAAAAAGTCAAGTACCATGTTTTTAAAAACGTATTCTTGGTGGTTTCATGCATTTTTAAAAACATTTGTATAATTTATACCATCAACGATTTTAGATTCATGTCTCTAAAATGTCATGTGGAGTAACCATCCAGAGTTATTTCAGTATACTTACTACTTTATGTAATTTTGTTACATTTCTAATCTTCAACTTATATTATATTTAATTCTGGAGGGGGGGGCACAATAACATAGAAGTATTTTTTTATTTGTTTTAGTTAACAATAACAACATTTATCCATCAAGTGAAAGGAATAACATTAAAAATATATATAAAAATTTTAAGATTATATCATAAATACATGTTTTCAAACATAGTTTTCCAAGTAAATATATTTAAATAAAATAATATTTTGAAAAATATTTATATAATTTATACCAACAGAAAGAATTATTAATGTCTCTAAAATGTCAAGTGGTGTAACCATGTAGAGTTATTTTAGTATTATTTGTATACTTCTAAAGTATTTGTTAATATTTTTATTTATAATTGTATATATTTTTCAGTTTTTATTTAAAATTTTATTTTGGAAATTTTGTTGCATGCTTTTGTCATTTTTATTAGTTTTTTATATTTCTGTGTAACCTTAATTTATTTTGATTTTACTTTTAGTTTTAGTGTTTTAGTACTCAGTAATTTAGTATTTGAACTTATTTCAATTTTATATTTACATTTCTAATATTCATCTATTATTTATATTTTATTTTATTTCAGCTTTATTTCAGTTACCTAAAACGATTTTTAAAAATAGGTAAAAGGTAAAAAAAAAAAATAGGTAAAAAAAAGATTTTAAACATATTATCGTAGATAAAATATCTAAAATATGTGCTATTATTTTGTGGTTTTCTATCACAAAATGGCTTCCTGTATGTTGGGAACACCACACTGATTATTCAGAAAATGGTTTTCAAATACTAAAATATTAAAACCAAAATTGAACTTTTTTTTTATAATCTCCAGACAGATACATAGATACCTTGTCATTTTTTTTTTATCTTTGTCACAAAAAAAATCTGAAAATGTATTGAATTAATTCACAAATTGAGGTGTGTTCAAGTGAATGTAGGAATTTTGAATGTATTTCTGAATATTTAGAGGCAATACATTAAACTTATTTAACTTCTTCCTCAGGATGTGAAGCATGAGCTCATTAGGATGGTGGAGCAGGCCGGTTTCGTCGCCTCCAAGCCCGGCCGAACTCCTCGCTCTCGGCCCGGCGCTGAACCCAAAGCCCTCGGCTCTCTCTCCCAGCAGGACGTCTCAGTTCTCAAAGCCGTGTTGACTGCGGGTCTGTATGACAGCGTGGGCCGTATCCTCTGCACTCCCTCTCTGGACGTTCAGGAGCGGGTGGCGTGTGTGGCTGAGACGGCTCAGGGAAAGGCCCACGTTCACCCCTCCTCAGTCAACCGCTTCCTACAGACCCACGGTTGGCTGCTCTTCCAGGAAAAGGTGCGTTGGACTAGCTTTAATATATTACTGTGACCTTTCGTGACACTTCTTGAAAAAAGTCTCTTATTACCCTGGTCATTCATACATTTGTGACTTGAACCACTATTTTCTCATCTTGCCTACAGGTGAAATACACAAAGGTGTTTCTAAGAGACACTACGTTGATCTCACCGTTATCCATGCTGCTGTTTGGAGGTGATATTGACGTGCAGCACAGGGAGAGACTCATCTCTCTGGATGGATGGATCTACTTCCAGGTGAGGGAAAGTTTTTGTATGCGTGTCTTGTTTCTCATTGATTGTCTATGTTTGGTTGGTTGCCTGATTTGCATTGATCGCTTCATTGGCAAGAGCACTGATGCGTCATAAAATGGTTGTCAAACTGTAAGATAACTCTAATAATAACAGTTAACACCGTTTCATTTCCCATCAGGCTCCAGTCAGAATTGGCGTGATCTTCAAACACCTTCGCAAACTGATCGACTCCCTCCTGGAGAGGAAATTGGCCAACCCCAAAATGAATTTGGAAGGTAACTTATTGTTGAATATTTTATTTTATTTTATATATTTATAGAACAAGGGTGCAGTCTTTGTTTTTTTTTTCTGTTTTATTTGTATCCTTTTCAGATGAGAAAACCATACAAATCATCACAGAACTGATCAAGTCAGAAAACATGCTCTGATCTATGAATCACTGAGGGGTGAGAATGTAAATTATATTGCCAAACCAGAATAAAAATATTTTAAGACAAACAAAAAGTTTGTGGTATTCTTTAAAGCCATTATCATAATAGACTGACAGGGTGGTGTTGTTGGAGAAACAATCTTGTGGTTATAATTTAATTGGTTTGTTATTGATAAAAGTGAATGCTATAACAAATGATGGTCTTGTAAATCTAACTTTTAAATTATGTAACTGGTTATGATTCATGTCTCAAGTCTGACACATAATTATTATAGATGAATAATAGACATTAAAAGTTAACTTGGGTAATGTCTCTGACATAGTGGACTTTGAGGATGCAATCTTCTTCATATTATTTAGAACAAGAACAAAACAAAAAAAAGAGCCACAAAACGCATTGTCTTATTGTAATAATGGTTGTCTGATAGTCTTTTAAAGATGAAATTTGAGTAACATGCTTTATGGCTCCAAATGAATGTCTGTCTGTTCTAAAAGCCTATAAAACTGAATAATCAATAAGTACATTAGTGTACTTCCTGACAAACCCATCAACAACATGGTTCTTTCCAGCAGGGAAAGATCATCACACATTCCTCAGTGGTCAGTGCTTTGTTGATTCACCACTAGAATAGAACGGAATAGAATTAAACATCTTTCAGTGCTGTTATTGTTAACTAAAACTAAATCTACTAAAAAAATGTTTCAAAAATTGAAATCAAGCGTATAAAATGAAAATTATTAAATGAAATATAAATAGATGAAAAACTTTAACTTAAAAATTTTCTCTTGGTAAATAAATTAAATATTTTATAATAATTGCCTTTGAAGTACTAAAAAGTTAAGCAAAATATTAAAATGAAATAAAAATATATATTTAAAAAAACTACAGAAAATGTTAAAAAGCTGGTAACAATTTCTTTGGCTTTTTATTGTGACAGGACAGATCAGAATTGACAGGAAGCGAAGTGGGAGAGAGAAGGGGGGTGGGATCGGGAAAGATCCTGGAGCCGACTGGTAACTAATTCAATAGACTTAAAAAACGAAATGAGAATTACATTAAAATTAAAAGCTAACATAACATTTTAATAAATACTATAATAGTATAGTAATAAAATAACTGTGGTCATTTTATCATTTTAATTAAAAAAATTTTTTTTTTATCATAGTGGTGTCTGGCTGTGTGTAGGGTATATTATTTGAGAGAATAGAATAGAATAGAATAGAAAGGCCAAAAACGGTTGAAACTGTTGATAATGTAAAATGTAGGAATATTTAAAGAAATGTACATCCTAAAACTTTATTCTCTTCTGACATTGTACTACGAAATGCTGTAAGAACGCGTAGTTGTTCTCCAAACAAAAACGGCTATAGATTATTAAGAATTAATCCTGGCGTCAAGGATTCAGTGTGTGAAGTGGGCGGAGCTTCGTTTGGCGCTGAATTGAACGGGCGCTCTGAAGCGCGCGGAGTCGGTCGCTACACACGTGACGCACCTGACGACAACGGTCACATCAACACCGAGCATCACTCCAGCATGCAGACCTGCTACTACCCTCAGCTGCCTTATCTCACGGTAGTGCTTTTACAGTACAATCAATGAAACAGTTACAGGAATTTGCATGAGGGTCATTTAATAACATTAAACAATTACATTCTATCAGCAGGACCATGCAGAGCTATCAGCCAAACAACCATCTACTGAAGATCTGCTGGACTTTGCCACAGGTGAGATTTACTGTACCTGAGAAAATGAAAATGTAGATTAAGATACAAAATGTGAAAACTGTGTTGTTACTATCATGTTTTGACGTTATCATTGTAATACGTTTTATTATTGTTGTATTAGCCTATAAATTATTATTTATTTATTTTTGTATATTATTGTAAATATATAAAAACATTATTCTTATTCTCCTTATTATTAATATTATTGCAGTGCTCTGAAATCTTCCATTTTAGTTTAAATCGCGCAATACTTACTTTTTTCTCATAATTGCACATTTTTATCTGAGAGAAAAGTCAGAAGTGCGAGAAATAAACTCTGGACTTAGTTTATATCTTATACTTCTGACATTTTTCAGATATAAACAAGTCATTCTGAGGAAAAACATTAGTACTACTGAGATATAAACTCGTTCATTTAATGTTTTTCTTACAATTATTTCTTCTTCTTCTTCTTCTTCTTAATATTATTGCAGTGCTCTGAAATCAGTGTAATTTTAATTTTGTATCTTATCCACAGATGAGTGTCAGTCCACTGATACACATTTAATGACACATGAAGACCACACAGATCTGGATCTCTCTCTAGAGCTGAATAGACAGGTGGGTTTAATCCAGAAGCAGTTCATTTCTGTTTTAACTTTACAAATTCAAAGTTAATTGACTGAGCTGACTTGTTGGGCCAAGTTTCCAAGGTTTATCCAACCTTTTGACCAAAAAATGGAAGAAAAAAAATTCACACACCAAAGTTCGACTGAAGGCTGTTCAAGGCCATGATCCACTCTTTATTCCAAGATAGGCTATTTGATAAATGTAGATGAACATAGATTTAAAGGGCTCATGACATGGATTTTTTTATTATTTTAAAATGTTCCTTGAGGTTTACTTATAATGTTAATAAAGTTTTTTGCACAAAAAAAAAGTGGGAAAATTATTATTTTCAACCCTCATTCTGAACCTCTCTCAGAAACAGGCTGTTTTTAAGGGGCGGGTCCTTTAAGGCTTCTCAGTAATCAGCGACTTTTATGATTGGCTAACGTCATCGCAAAGAGTATCAACGCCCCCTAGCTATTGCATGAGTGTTTTGACAACATGATCAAAATAAAACAGTCATTTCCAGACAAAGCATTATAAAATCATTTACTTACGGTTTGTGATGCAGCAGCAGTCAGATCTAGTACCGCTTCATCTTTCAACAAATGTTTCTTTGTGAACTCTTCATGACACTGTGCCTCGTTTACAAAACAAAATACTCCGATCAATCCTCAGACACGATCCGGGATGCCATTAAAAAGAAACTATCCACTTGTTCCTCACGCTGGGATCCTTCTGATGTCTGTACGAAGTCGCGAACGAGCTGTTTAAACCAAATGCATCAAAGCGAATGTTCTTTCGTTTCATTTGTCCTACTGACGACAGACTCAAGCGTGTGGACTGTGTCAAAGTGAACGCGCATCTGTATACTGTATCCAGTGTAGACGAGATAGCAGCAGTAATTGTAATTTCTATTTGCTTTTGACGCAACACAACACTCGCATTTAGCGTGATCAAGCCAGCGGACTGGGCCTATGGTGAGAAGAAGATTTGTCGATGTCTTGCTCTGGAGGCGGTGTTTATGCAAACGACTGTGCCCAGGTGAAGTCACCCTGGCACCTCTGATCCAAACGAGCCGTTTTCTGAGGGTTATTACATAAATGCTTTTTAATTGATGATGAGGACATTTTAAGTTATGAAATTTGGTTTCTCATGTCATGACCAGGACCGGATTTACGCATAGGCATTCTAGGCACGTGCCTATGCTCACTCGTCCAGGGGGGGCCCAAACACAATGAAGAGATATATAATATTTTTGTTATACTATGGGCTATCTACAACAGTAAAAGAACCAAAACCCCAGAAGAAATTGAGCAAATAAATATAACAAACAATAGGGTAAAAAATGAAACTATTTCCATGTCTTCCACCTTTTTTATGTAGGCTACGGAAATCATGCTTTCTTTCTCCCAGTCTCTCTCACAGACGCACACGCACTCGTGCACACACGCGGAGACACGAACAGAAACTTCTTGTCAGCGCTGCCCCGCGAATTTAGCAATAAAACAGTTTCGCAGCTGAAAAGCTACATGACATTTCTCAGTAGCGAGGTTCTTGAAGCAGTTTAACTTAAAAGATTCGCTATTAGTAGACGCTGCTGAGAGACGCATAGACGCAGGTATTCACACGCACTTAATCTATCTCTCTCTCCCTCTCTAATAACCGCATTAGACTGCATTAGCCTGCATATCAATGGCTCAAGCCTCCGTTATTAGCTCTAAAATGACGTTTTGGAATTTGCAACGGAAGGTTTGGGATGAGGTGCGTAAAAAAATAGTTCAACACACACGAGATTTCAGGACGGAAACATGTTAAATGTCTTGAAACAAAGCTTATTGCGATAGAAAACACTGTAACGGTTTCCACTGGTTAAGAAATATTTTGTTTGCTTGGGTGGTAATATTAGGCCTAGGCTATTATATTAATAGGGAAGGGGGGCCCAAAAATTTGTTTTGCCTATGTCACGAAAAGAGGTAAATCCGGCCCTGGTCATGACCCCTTTAATGTTAACATTTTTTAAGTCAAAATTGCCCCTAGTCCAAGAATCAGCCAAAATATCCCACTTCAGTATAAGCTCATTTATTCCCAAACCATCCTCAGATAAGTGACTGCATGAATTTTACTCCTTGGATTGACCAGTGAAACATTTGAAAACGAAACTTCTTGGCTTCTCTAAAAAAGCTTTTAAGAAGTTAGTCAAATTGTGGTTTATTCTTGGTCACCAGTGGGAAACTACAGAATCATAACATGCTCACTTTCTCAACAACACCCAAATAAATTTATAAAGCTGCAAACACTAAAGTTACATAATGCATTTTAAAAGCCAATTGTTTGTAGAACAGAAATGAATAAATGTACATTTCGTTTACATTTGAATGTTTTCATTTAATGTAACAAAGACCATTTTTTCAAAGAGGCAAACTGGAATAGCTTTAATTGTACAAACTCATAAAATCCAGGTCTCATTCACAGATGTAACCTGTGGGATTAAACAAGTTAAAAACATTTTAGAGAACTGGAAAAATATTCACACACTGCAGCTGCTGATTTCTACATAAAAATGTCCTATGTGACATAATTGCTGACCACTTCTCTTTTTGTTTGTTATATTCCTTAGTGACTCAGAAATGATTATCTTGCCTTAGCAAGTGTTGTTCAGACCACAGTTTTGTCAGTGCATCCTTATATTTGTAATTCAAATAACTGAGCAATCTATTCAGATTCTGCTGCATGTCATCTGATAAATGGTTTCTTATGAAAATGCATAAGCATGATAATGATTCTTCGCTTGTTCAGGTATGCAAACTGAATGAGCTCATTCTGTTTTGAGGGCACATGTTTGACTAGGTCATCATGAATCACATTATCTCATGTCTCCATGCCAGTGCTCACATACTTCACTAAGTGTGTTAGTGAGTAATAATCATGTGTCTCTTCTCTGCAGCTTCATGCCACACTCAGGAGAAAGCAAGAGGAAATATCTGCCCTGAAGGAGACAAATGCCCAGCTGAGAAATCTGGCTGAACAGACTGAACATTATGCCACAATACTAGATGTAAAGCATTTTTCCCAGAAAATAATCAAGACAATACAGTACATCAGAATTCCTTATAATTACAGTGTACAGTTGCCACTTTTTATCTCACAATTCTGACTTTTTTCTTGCCATTCGGAGTTCACATCTTGTAATTGTGACATTTTTCTCAGATATAAACTAGCAATTGAGAAGTCAGTATGGTGACATTCAGCAAAGAAGTCTTTGTTTATATCTCGCAATACTGACTTTTTTCTCATAATTGCACATTTTTATCTGAGAGAAAAGTCAGAAGTGCGAGAAATAAACTCTGGACTGAGTTTATATCTTCTACTTCTGACTTTTTTTCAGATATAAACTGAGAGCTATAAACTTGTTCATTAAATGTTTTTCTTACAATTCCAAATTTACATTTTGCAATTGCGACTTTTTTGTTTGTTTGTTTTAGCCATGAATGAAATATAGAAAAAGCTAATTGTGACATTTTTATCTCACACTTCTGACTTTTTTCTCAGATATAAACTTTTAATTCTGAGGAAAATCGTAAGTATTGCGAGATAAACTTTTTCACAAAATTCTGAATTTACATCTTGCAGTTGTGACATTTATTGTTTCTGCCATGAATAAAAAATAAAAGAGGTCATTTTGACTTTTTATCTCACATTTCTGAATTTTCATAATTGCAAGTTTATATCCTGCAATTATAAATTTATATCTCACAACTTACCTTTCTGACGTTTTCTCAGAATTGTGAGTTTATATCTGAGAAAAAAAGAGTCAGAATTGCGAGATATAAACTCAGGATTGTTAAAATAAAGTCGCAATTACCTTTTTTTTTTAATTAATCAGAGAAAAATGCTTCCATATATTGCAGTGATTATGAAAAACAATTCCAGGCCTTGAAATCACAATATAAATTCAGCAAAAATGTAGCATAAAATCAAAATTGAATTCAAAAGTTATTTAACTTTTTACTGCACATTCTTGTGAATGCTTCACCTGTGCGTTATTCCAATGAAGAAAGGTTTGTCTTTGTCCAATTACAGTGACACTCACTTTCACCATTCAATCAATTCCCAACTATTTTTTTCTAACTGAATATCCTGTTTCACCCTGAAATACGCCATATTTTGAAGTAAAATGCATTGTGAACAGCATTTCATAACATATTTATTTTTTATTAAATATATAATTTAAAAATTTTTCTTTCTATTTGTATATATTGAACAGTTTATGGATGAAATGGGAATTATTTGCAGGTTTCGCATGTCTTTGATCTTGTAATTGTGACAAATGCTGAATTGACCATTCAAAAGTCATCTGTTTTATAAACTGTGATGTTATATTACACATATATCTGTGAAACTTCAGCAGCCAGAGGGCAACAAGACCGCCACATTTTCAGTGTCACACCCTCGAATGAGCGTTTGTCAATTCCACTTCCTGTCTACTAGGCCCTGACAACATCGTTCCAGAGAGACTCAGTATCACACTGCACTCCTGTGAGGCCAACAGAGGATCACTCTTCTGAACACTCCTGGATCTCTCTGCTGACACAGGAAGAGCCATCAGATCCATCACCCACAGCTTTAACTAACTCCACCACCACTGACAAACAAAGCCCAACATCAGGGGTCAAGCGGCAGCTGTGGTCCAGCTGGAATTACCTTCTCTGCGGAGATGCTGAAGACAACATCTTGAACTGTCCGTCCAGTTCCAAGCAGCCCAGGCTTGAAAATGAACTTGTACAAGTAGACTTGGAGCATCTGAAGGCCCAGCTGGACCAGGATGAACAGGCTCCTCGGCAACTAAGTGAAGATTCAGGCCTGACCCAGAATCAAAGCCTTGAGATGTCCTCTGGAGAGTTGATTGCACAAAGGGTGAACATATTTGGGGCTTTCCATGGGCTTCGAGTGGTTACACAAACCCCATCTGTCATATCTGATCTTAAAATGAGTGGAGATGATGGAAAAGTGTGCTTTAAGACCGCAATCAGGGACCACAGTACAGTAAAGACCAAGGTTTTCCCACATGGAAAGGCTTTCACTTCTCACACACCAAGTGGATCTTGTAGGTTCCTTTGGGTTCCTAATGAGCACTGAACAGCTTTATGATTCAAAGAGTTGAATTTGTGAAAAAAACAACTTTGTTCAGTTTAGACCAACAAAGGTCCTTATTTGAGCAAGGCTGCTTTTGAATTCCCACCATTGGTCAACCTTTCAGAACTCCCTTAAAACTAAAGGTTCTTTATTGGAATCAATGATTCCATGAAGAACCTTTAACATCCATGGAACATTGCAATGCACAAAAGGTTCTTCATAATGGAAAAAGGTTCTTTAGATTTAGAAAGTTCTTCACACCAAGACAAAATGGTTCTTTTAAGAACTTTCCACTGCAAGGTTTCAAATTTGACCTCATATGTGACCAAAGGTTTCAAAGGCTCCTCAGCTCCTGTGACCTTGTGAGGAAACAAAATGTTGACTGGTTGCACACTTCACAATCTGCAGTTATCTTGGAAACAGTTTTCTATTCACGACTCAAACAGACACTTCTCCACAGAGGAATAAAGCTGACATACCACAATGTCAATACCACAGATCAAATCGTATATACAGTACATTTATTGAAGCAATATATCCAGTGATGCAGGACTCTGTATTGACAGTGTGTAGAATTTTACACTAGAAATAAATTATATTTTTGTGGCCTTTATAAAAAGCTGATTTAAAAGTGAAGCGTGTAATTACTGGACCACTAGCTACACCAAACTGAATTTAAAAAATAATGACAAAAGAATTGGTCCTTTCCTGTTTTCCATTGGTTGGCCAAATGGGTAGCCCCGCTTCCAAACTCACCCCATTGGTTGAGCCCAATAAGGCTGTTCAAACACACTGCAATTCCATTTGATGCCACTAGTGGTGCAAAATTATACATCTTTTTTACAGTAAATAAAATACAAATATTTATACAACGTTGTTTGTTGATGTTATCAGTGTAGTGAGAACTTCAGGCTTTGACTTTTTATGACTATGTAATAGTGTCAAAGCTCACCGTGTTTGCATGAGTGGATTTTAGGTTAGCAAGTTAACAATGTTTTTTTATACAGAGACGAGGAAACTCTTCATGCCAGGCTACAATATATTCTCACCACATGGTATGAGGAAGCTGGCAACAGCATTAGACGGTAACCAATGTGCTTTTCAACGCTTGATGAAAAATGTAACAAATGCCTTCACAATATTCCTATTGAGCAGCATAAGGGCTTGCAAAGACTGAAAAAGAAAAAAATGAATAACTTAAACACCATTTCCTCAAGGGAGCATTCCAGGGATTCATAAACAACAGTATTAACTGTATAATACTTGGTCCAGCATTAATATTATACTGTTTGTAAATTGTACGTCAAGGTTACATTCCTGCGAGAATTCTTACCGAGCCGTGATCTTATTAGTATCGTATTAGGCTGTATCCTGGTTCTGCTGCGGTTGAGTATAAAGGATCATCTGAGGATGATAGATGCAACAAGAAATGGGAATTAAATAAGCATACAGAAGAGAACGTATAAACTCATTGCTATATGCATATAATATTTTCATACTTTCTGCAGTTGGTGGTGGAGGTGCTGCAGCTCTCCTGAAATAAAACACAGCAAGACGTAAGATAATATTAAAGCTGATGGTCATATTTACATAAGGAATAAAATAAACTAATCGGTAATTGGTAAATTTGCCATCTGTGAGGCGTGAGGGCTCACCTGCCAGCTGTGGGAAGTGACCGAGTGGGAGCTGATCTCTGATTATTGTAGAAGTTCTCATATGGAACAGATGCTGAGAAAAGATCAAATTAATAAACATTACAGGAAAGTTCGACCAAACATAAAATGTCATCAAACTCATATTTGAGTGGAACTCAAAGAGAAAGTTCACGGTCACGTTCTTTTCTTTACAACAGACCGTCAAGCTCTGATAAGGACAAAGGCTGCATAAAGGCAGGGTTATTATAGTTAACTAAAAGTAAAACTGAAACTAAAATTAAAATCATTGAAAAAAATCACTTAAAATAAAACTTTAACTGAAACAGAATAAAATACAAAAACTTTATTTCAGCTACATTTCTCATTTTTAATTTAGTTTAACTTGATGTAGTAAAATACTTAAAAATGGGATAAAATGAAATATATATATATATATATATACATAAATAAACTACTAAAAATGACTAAAACTTTCAAGATAAAATGAAAATGGAAAATATGAAAATTAAAACTGATTAAAAGTATTATTATTATTAAAAGTATTATTACAAACTATAATAGTACCTCAATGCTAAAATAACACTGCATAAAAGTAAACCATATGAACCCTCAGAAGATATATGATATATGAGACCCGAACCCAACGTGCATAAATTAATTTTTTTAAAGAAAAACCCGACTCGAGACAGACCCGATGAAATTGAATTTCGAACCCGACTGGACCCAAATGTAAACAGCATTGACTTGTGTACAGCCTGCAGCCCCGCAGTCAATCAGGAAAAATCCCGGTGTCCTGCTGACCGATTTGTCCGCTTCTCCATTACTTTGATTTATTTAACATTTATTCAATTTATTATTAGGCAACTTTATATTAGTGCCTGCCTGATGGATACAAGTTATTGAGCTTGGTATAAGTATAAGAGTAAATAATGTAAGTAATATATTATGTAAGTAATATAAAGTAAAGTATAAGAGCTTGGCTTTCAATTGTGACCAGTGGACTTGAAAAATAAACGTGATAGTTTGATAAAAAATAAATCAATAGCCTAATAATTGATGGATTCGATAGTGTTGTCTGCAACCTGATCTCCGGCGAAAGGCTTCTGCACACAAAAAAGAAAAGCCCAATATGAACAGGCAGCATAATGAAGCGAGTGGATTTTCCTGATGGATCTCATATATCTATAAGATGATTTCTGTGTGCGAGGTTACAAATATGCTCCTTTTCTATGTGCGTTTCTCACTTAACGCGAAAGTGAAAATAGCCTACGCATTCGGGATAGTTTAAAAGAATTTGGGTCTAATCGGGTCCGAAAAAGCATGTTTATTTTAAATTACCCGAGGCCGCTAATACCGAACCTGACCCGTGTCCGAGGTACTCGCCTAAGTTTTGGACCCGAACCCGCTCGGACAATGGACAAAGTAATTTGGACTAATTTTATGGTGCTTTTATGATGCTTTTTTCATTTCAGAAAAAAACCAGAACATTTTTCATAATGAGGGTGAGTAAATAAACTGAATTTTAATTTCTATTCAGATTAGAGCTAAAAAGTTCACATAACAAAATACACAGTAAATGTGTGTTCACATTAGTGAAACTTGTGCAAAATTTTGCACAGTAAAGATCCATTCTCAGTAGTACTGCAATGTATGAAGCACAGCTCACAAAAAGTCACTTTCAAACTTTCTGCTGGTCAACACTGTTGATTCGTGTCACCAACTTGATATGAAATCTGCGCTGGGAAATCTTACACCCTCATACAAACTTAGCTGCATGGATTCCATTTGAAATGACTGGATGTCGCCCGTGAGCGTGACACCAAACCTTAATGTGTTGTTGTGAAACCCTGCTGCTGCACCAGTACCTGGTGGTTTGTCTCCAGTTCTTCTGAGGTTGATAAAATGCTCAATGTCTTCTTGAATGTTACATTGCTCCAGTGACTTCCTCACTTCCTCAAGGAGCTGCGTAACACAGATACACATGGTGAGGCGAGTTCCACATGTGGGTCTTACCTGATGCCGCACAGTCAGGTTACCTCATCGCTGGTGACACACTGCTGGGAGAGATGGTTGAGATGGGTCCACACAACGTTTCTCAGGGTTCTGATCCTCTCCACTTCCTGTTTCTCAAAAAACTGTGGCAAACATGCACAAGAGATGTCAAAGTAGAAAAAATGTCTTTCCTCATTCAGTACACCAGTCAGTCAATAATCACCAAATATAAAACAACTTGTTGAAGCATGTTTTAATTTAGGCATTTTATGTGTAATTCAATAGATTTGTTTGACCTTTAATGGTTTTACAGTCAACACGAAATGCCATACAGTCACAACCCATTTTCAAGAGGTATGCAGGCTTCACATGACCTGACATGAGCACGTTTGATTTGTCATCGATGTGTTGTGAAAAGCGATCATCAGTGTTGGAGTGTGTGATGCAGGTTGGGGCGTAAAGCTCACCTCACAGGCTTTGACATGCTCGTTCAGCCACTCCTCTCTCATCTTCCCCAACAAGGACACATTCTGACTATATATCCTGTCTATTATGGAGTTGAACAAACAAAGACATTAAAATTAGAAATAGAAGAGTTGTGTTGCGTTTATGGCTGGGCAATACAGCTAAATAGTCACATCGCAATATTTCTTTTGATGACATTTAAATCATATCTTAATATTTTTTTTTTCAGTTTCACCATAATTTTAACAAAATATTTTTTTTTTACACTGTTTTACTAAATAAGCAAAAGATACTTAATAATGTGCATTTATATACACTAATATAACAACACATAGGCATATAAACTACATATATTTCTTTAAAACATTTTTTTTTTTCTGCTAACGATTCCACTTCTTTAATTTTTTTTTTTAATTTTACTTTTGAGGAAATGATTTTTTTGGGGAAAAAATAATTTCATACAAAAAAATTGTGTAAAATTATATAACTTTCATTACATAATTTTGATATTCTGATTTATTTTTAAGAAGCGACACAAATGCAGTCCAATAATTGGCCTTAAAATATATTAAACAATACCAATAATACTAAACAACCATATTTCATTCATTCATATGAAATACTTTTGACAAAACTGATAAAAGTGTGTCTTGTACTACACATATTGACATATGAACAACCGGTCCATAACTACACAAGCCTTAAGACTCATTCAATTGGGAATCAGACTACACTGATTCAGCAGTTTGTTGCTGATTTGCTAAAAAGAACCAACTCATAAGACTCAATTGTTCGGGAATCGGACAACACTGATTTAGAGGTAGAGGTATGCTGTCGATTCACTAAAAAGAACCAACTCATAAGTAGGGATGTAGCGATTCACTCAACTTATGATTCGATTCACGATTTTGATTTCACGATTCGATTTTCTCACAAATTTTTTTACAAAATGTTATTGAAGACAAAATATATAGTAAATGAAAAGGTGTCCTTTTAGTAGGCTATTGTTGCACGTTTCTTTGTGAAATTAAAATATAACAAAGCTAAATTGAAATTTTAAAACAAATCTCAAATCAATAAATAAGTTACACAAATAAAAGAAATCTCTTCATATAAACAAACGAAGGCTTTGTCTGTGCTCTTTCCATTTAAAATTAGAGGCAACCACTGCATTTTATTCATGATCTAAACAAAGATGCAGCATACATGCAGCATGAGGAGTTTTTAATCTAAATTAGACTGTATAATTTCGAAATCTGAAGCAAAAACAGAATGGTCTGACTTTAGTTTTGTGAAACTACTATACATAAAACATATGAACGAAACAGTTGACAAACTGAATGAGACGCAGATTCACTCTCTGACAGCAGGTGGCGCTTATGAACAGCAATGATACGGTGTTTCCTGGGTTACCGCTGTAAACAATGCAACGCTCTTACGAACACTACTTTAATATTAATATGCATCATTCAGAGCCAAGATGAAAAGAAAATGCCATCTAAACTTTTCTAAAGACAGTCAGTTCCCCTCAGTGATACGTTCATATAAACTCCTACCCCAATTGTATCGCGATTTGGTTAGCATCCCAACCACTGGTCTATAAATAGATCAGTGATCTCAACCGATTTGAATCGTTATGCTTTTGACTCACTAAAAAGAACCGACACATAAAACTCAATCATTTAGCAATCCGACTACCATGAAGTGGTATGTGTTTGATTTACTAAAAAGAACCAACTCATAAGACTCAATCATTCAAGAATCAGACTACACTAACGCAACACGTAAAAAGACAGTATAAGTCAATAATGTGTGAATAATCCATAATTATGTCCCCACTGGATGCAACAAATGCCTCGTTTATAATGGGTTTTAATGTTTTTGTCTCGTCGCTCCGGCTGGGACACGGCATCACAGTATGGTAAGGGGCGTAACATTTCCGTCACACGCTTGAGGTATTTGGCCAATCACAACGCACTGGACACGCACTCTTTGTAAAGGGATCACATCTTACAAGATTAGATATTTGTCAATGAGCTTAGGATCTGTTGAGCAGCAAATACTCAAGCATGGTCTTGTCAGTCATCTCTCCTTATTCTCGACCTGTGATCAGTCAAATCTGACTCCTGCAGCTCTTGTTGGATGCAG
Organism: Sinocyclocheilus rhinocerous; assembly: GCF_001515625.1. Lineage (NCBI taxonomy): Eukaryota > Metazoa > Chordata > Actinopteri > Cypriniformes > Cyprinidae > Sinocyclocheilus > Sinocyclocheilus rhinocerous. The sequence goes on from NW_015633524.1 coordinate 1,030,913, forward strand.
GGTTGCCAAGTCCGCGTTTTTTTCCACAGAATTGGGCTACTTTTAAACTGTTGCCATGGGTTGATTTTCCCAAGTGGGTTAAAGGTTTGAAATATTGCATAAATTACATTTGACTGAAATGCCTGTTTTAAAATATTTTGCATTCGAGTACAACCTGTGATAAAACTTTAATGGACTTTTTCATTAACTGTTCCCTCCTGGTGGAATGACCTGCCCAGCTCAATCCAAGAGTCCTTAATATTTTCAAGAAACTCTGAAAACTCTAACTCTAGCACTCTCTATTCTAATGCTACTTCTAATTTTATCTCCTTGTTTTTTTTTTATTATTAAAAAACTTGACCCTCTAACATTTGCACTCTCTATTTTATTTCTATTCTAACTACTTTTTTATTTATAAAGAAAGAAGAGCCTCTAACACTAGCATTCTCTATTCTTTCTACTTATTTTCTTTTTATTTATTATAAATAATGACCTTCTAACACAAGCATTATCTATTCTTTTTCTGTTCTATTGACTTGTTTTATTTTTATTTAAAAACGAGCCTACTTGTTTTCTTTTTATTTATTATAAAAACAAAATAAGCAAACAAACAAAACAAAAAAAACTTGTTACGTATACTGTTAGGCGAAGCCCCGCCCTTGTCCCCCACACATGAACCCCGCCCCGTACTGTCCTCTTTTTGAAAAACTAAAATATGATCACCCTAACATATTGCGTTGTAGATTTAGTAGCAGTTTGCAAAATGGCCAAATATCAGCTGATTAATTCACCTGATGAATATATAGGTCCATCATTCATTTGTCTTAATGCTCTTATATGTATACATTGTGTAATTAGCCTAATGGCAAGTTTGCAAAGAAACATATCCAGATTTTTATTTAAAAAAAACAGCATACACACATACAGTGGGTACGGAAAGTATTCAGACCCCCTTAAACAAAGAGTGAAAAATTTAAGGGGGTCTGAATACTTTCCGTACCCACTGTATATACAATATTCAATATTGCTTAGTTTTACCAACAGAATCCTCTCAGATATTCAATATATTGCCCAGCCCTGGTTAAAGTATATTATTATTATAAGTGAGTATATTATTAGTGCATTTGCTGATGTTCTTACCGGCTTCCTCTGCTGTCTGCTTGGCTTGCTGTGTTTTGGCATACAGCTTGAAGCATAAGAAAGTAACATTATTTATAACAGAATGTCTTTGTATGGTCATTCACATCTTACAAGCACATAATACAAACAGCTAAATGGCTCTTCTCTCTTTTTAGCTGTTCTCTAAAAACAGTACTGTCTCTCAAGAGATGAAGACTGATAGTTGACTCGCTACAAAAGTTTTATAGCCTTTCAACAGCTCCAGAGTCTTGTCCTCAGGGGATTACAAATACTTCCAACACTGCTGCCATGTTTTATAATGATTCACAGCGCTGTACATCCCCCGGCAGTCATCTTTACCCATTCGTGGCCTTCATGGTTTGTTTTGCATGCTGCTTTGCTGTACTAACTCATTTGCCTCCTCTCAAGAGATGCAGCTCTATGGAATTTAGGCCTGAATTGATCTCGGCTTTTCTCTCCACTTATAAAAGGAAGTGTTCTAGGTAAACATTATTTTCTATAATGTCTAACACACAAAACAGATCTGAATTGCCTGAAGGACATATGAGTGCTTGCAAGGCAGTGAAAGAATAGTGTTACAGTTTTGGGTAAGCATTATATTTTCAAAGGATTGTTCACTGAAGAATGAAAATTTTGTCATAATTTACTCACCCTCAAGTTGTTCCAAACCTGTATGAGTTTCTGTCTTCTGCTGAACACAAAAGAAGATATTTTGAAGAATGTTGGTAACCAAACGGTTGACTTCCATAGTTTGGAACAACTTGAAGATGAGTGAATAATGACATAAATTTTAATTTTTGGGTGAACTATCCCATCTGTCATTTTGTTTGTATTCATTATATAAAATGGTAAAACAGATGCAAGAAAGGAATACGAATCAGAATTTATATGCAAATATCACAATGATGTCATCACTGTCCGTTACATTTTGATTCTTCCATATCATTCTAGAATGCTTGATTCTGATTGGCTGGAATGTGTGCTTTATTGTGCAGGTAGTTCCAGTCAGGTTTAATCACCATTCTAAATTAATGTTCTGGCTACAACATAACAAATTATCAAAAGTCAAGTCACCTTTTATTATCTACCAAAAGCAGTCACTGTTTCTTTTTTCCTGTTTTCACACTCGCCCCCACACACTTGAACATACAGATCTTGTCAGCACTGCCCTGCAACATTAGCAATTAATTTCCCTACCAAAAAAGGTCAACATTTGTCGCAGAGCTACATGAAATTTTCTTTCTTTCATGTAGCTCTGCGACACTCTACAATGACATTTTGGACACTGCTCTACCCCCAATATTCTTATATCAGTACCTCAGGACTACTTAAAACTCTTAACACTGCCTACCCTTATTGTATCTGTTACTGCCACTTATTTGTATTTAATGCTCTGTCTGTGTTATTGTTCTGCCTATGGTCACTGAAGTCACTCAATATCTCAGTGCCCTCCACGTACGTCTATATCTGTATTTTTTTTTTTTTGTATGGTCCTGTTATTGTCACTGTATGTCTGAGCCTCGTCACAAGCATTTCAATGCCCAGTTTTCCCCAGTGTTAACTATGCAAATGATAAATAAATGCCTCTTGACACTTGACTCTTTCCTAGTAGCAAGGTGTTAGCACTATTTATTTGTTGAAGTAGTTGAACACAGATTTACCATTAGTAGAACACTGCTGAGCACAAACTCAGGTAATTCACACATGCTTAATCTGTTTCTCTCTCACACATACACAAAGCAATGGCTTAAAGGGATAGTTCACTAAAAAAAATCTTTCATTTACTCACCCTCTGTACGAGTTTCTTCAATCTGCTGAAAGCAAAAGAAGATATTTTGAAGAATGTTGGTAACCAAATAGTTGACAGTAGCCACTGACTTCCATAGTATCTTTTTTCCATACTTTGGAACTGCTTGGTGACCAACATTCTTCAAAATATCTTCTTTTGTGCTTGACAGAAGAAAGAAACTCATACAGGTTTGGAACAACTTGAGGGTGTGCGTAAATTATGACGGAATTTTCATTTTCTTGTGAACTATTCCTTACAAGAGTGTTTAATGTCTCCAGGTGTAAAAACTGTGGTAGTCTATGGATGTTAAATGTTTTAAATGCACTTTGTGTCAGGCAGTACTATTCGTGGACTGACATTTCATCAATCTATGTGACTGGGAAATTTTTAAACTGTAATCTTAAAGATCTTAAAAAGTATGAAACTTACAAAATGTATGCATGTTAGTTGCTTTAGTCTGAATTTCTCATAGAAGTTTAATATTTAACAGTTCAGCTTTTGGAACATCAATAGAGATATCAGAAGAACATCAATACAGAGATACCAGAAGAACGTCAATACAGAGATACCTTGCTAACAACACTGTAAAAAGTGCAGATAAAAGCAAAATGCAGGAAGACCAGAAAAGAGAAGAGGCTTCTATATATGCACTAAAATGTAAGTGAAAGCAAGATTCTTGCAGTGGTCATATAGGACAGAAAAAACAGATGCACTGTCACAGTTTTACTTGCGTACCTTTTCTTGCTGCTTGGAACTGCTAGTGGTGGCGTTTCTGTTCATGTTCTGTTCTGCTTCCTCTTTATCTCGACACTTTTGCTCATAAGTCTTCTTCGCCTTAAAAAAAACATCCGCTGGCATTTAAAGTGTGACCAATACAACTTATGTCTAAATTTAACTATAATCTATATTCTTTGTAAGCTATAATGTGCCATCTTTATTATACTGAAAATAGAATCACACTACCACAGTACTACACTGCAAACCAAAAGTGCACACATTTCACTGAACATTTCTCATGATATCAAAAACACTGTAATCTTAAGATTAGGGCAGAAAAATATAATTATAATTCATTCATAGGTATTAATCTCCTTCTGATATTTAATCACATTTATTTAAATGGATGAGCAGATAGTAAGGAAAAAGCAACCAAGCGTCCAACTCCGTAAAAACATTTTGGTCACAACTTCAATTTGTATGATTTCACCATTTTGATGACTTTACTATTATTCTAAATATGGGGAAATTTAATATTATTAAAAAAAAAACACATTTATGTCAAATAAATGGTTTGTTTATTTCTAGGAAAGCGTTGTATGCAACATCACATGTGGTACTACAAAGTTTCAGTTCTTAACTAGTAAATACTGATGCATCATATGACACCTTGATGCTAATAAACTTAAGGGAAACAGTTTATTTACCAACCTGAATTCACCACTTTCAAGAACGCTTCATTTAAGCTTGAATGAGAAGCTGTCTTTTTAATGAACAAAGCCATTCAGCACAGATCACTTCCCATTTTGTGCAGCTAAAATCAGGTGCACTTATTCACTTCCCTCCTGCCACTGAATCAGAACATACTTCCCATAAAGGAAATAAGGTACCATAGAAAAGAGGGCACCTATTATAGCAACAGCACTGACAACAATATACAAACTGAGACCACTTTGCTCTCTCTTTCATACTTACCTCAGCCGTTTTCTTATATTGAGCGGCCTTCTGCTTATGAAGAGTATCCATATGCTGTTCTACCTGAAAAAAAGCACAACTTTTCAATTCATATCTTCAATTTAACACCATTATGTACTGTAGAAAATGAAGTGTAATTTTTCCCTTGTTAAAATACTTTCTTCTATACTTCTATAACAAGTCATTTGCAGGTTGAGTCACCTGAAAAGTGTAAACACACTCTCTCACACTATCAAAACATTGTGCTATTTGTTTTGAGAATTCCGACCATCCAGCATAGCAACACAGGCTCAACCAATGGTGTGAGTTCGGGGCGGAGCTACCTGTTTATTTGACCAATAGCAGACGAGGTGAGTCCCCTACCCCCCCCACACACACACACACAAAAAAGCTACTGAATATATTGCTAATATTTAATTCTACTACAGTAGATGATTTACCAGTGCAGATTTCCTTTGAGGCTCTTTGAAAATATTCTTCCCTGTCAGTTATTTTTGATGTCACAGCTTAGGATAGTCAAAATAGTGCAGTGTTTGAGACAGTACGTGATTTTGTGGTGCCATCAGTGTTGTCATTTCCTTGCAATTGGTTGCATTTACGCCTCAGATTATTGGGTAAATACGCAACTGCGTCCAGAACTGAAAACCCATGAGCAAAGATGGGAGATTTCAAATCACATACTTCCAAGAGGTCCTGCATCAGCTGAGCAACTACCAATGAGATGAATGGGAATGCTAACTATCTCCAGGTATGAAAAGTTTGAAAAATCTTTCCATTTGGGGACAATGTTAATGCAGAAAGACACACTTCAAATTTAATCAGTAAATAATAAAGTATTAAATGCTGTTTGTACACCTTACCTTCTTCCGGGCCTCTTTCTGTTTCTCTCTGAAGTCTTCTAATTTCTTTGCTTCCTCCCTCATGGTTTGGGCCAAATGCAGATGGGACAAACTGACATTTTCTGTTTCTAAACACACATTTTAAACATAAAGGAGGGTAACAGAACATTAAACTGCAATCATGAAGTTTGCAGACAGCATTTACTTACGTAATTTGAAAACGTCAAGCGATCGTTTCAGGGTGCTAAAAACAGAAAAAGAAACGTTGATGAGTAACTAATGTCCATTTTGCGCAATAAAACAATTGTAAAATTGCTGACATCAGTCACTGGTATAGGACTCAGTTAAACTTTTTTTTCCTCACCCCATAGTAAGAGGAAAGGCACTAACCACAAACCATCTACATGTGACCAACCCAGACACTGTTTAGGTTTGTACTTTGAAATGATCGAATACAGTATATCAGTACCACGCTGTTCAACCAGAACATCCAACCAGAAAAGCACAATAACTTGTCATATTCACTCAAGAACCCTCTGGCTAAACAAATCAAAGAATTTAACCTCTATAAAGAACACCAATAATAAGTGATGCTTGCTCAAGGTGTTGTGAGCAGTTCTACGGCCTTGCTATACATTTGCTAATGAGTTTTTAAAACACGGTCATTGTGGCTGCTTGGTTATTGTTTACTGGCTCAGCCTAAAACTGTCAAACTCTAAAGTCTCTCTGATATGGCTCAGGTTCCTCCTTTTATTCTGATTGCTTAAAATATTAATGGCACACCTCTCAATTAGAACCACACAATTTGATGTCCTTAGTTTGGTTTACTGCTAATGAACCCAAAAAATAATAAAGTACTTTTACAATCCATTCAAGAAATTGCACTTTGTAAAAGTATAACCGTAACATTAACTGTAATAACTGAAATTATACATCGGTACTTACTTCATTTCACTGTGTCCACACACTTTCTTGGACAAACCCAGCAGCTCCTTGGCATATTTTTCTTCTATCGCAGCTCTGAAAATAAGTGTGTTTTTATATTTTAGATCAATGTTTTTTACATAATGACATATTGAGTTAATCTGTTGGTTTGCTTGCCTGAAATGTATTTGTTATTAAATTATCAAGTAATTTTATACGGCCTGAATATTGAGAGTTAGTTTCACACTTTCTATATTGAGGAAATATTTCCACACATTTTTGGTGTTTTCTCCATCCCAGCTTAATGAGTTTCTTTCTTCTGTTGAACACAAAAGATGATATTTAGAGGAATGTTGGAAACCAAACAGTTTCTGGTCCCCATTGATTTCTATTGCATTTTTTTCTTTCATATTGAAATCAATAGGGATCAGCAACTGTTTGGTTTCCAACATTCTTCAGAATATTTTCTGTTCGACAGAAGAAAGAAACTCAAACAGGTTTGGAACAACTTAAGGGTGAGTAAATAATGACAGAAGTTTAATTTTTGGGTAAACTATCCCTTTAAGAAAATGCAATGGCCCATTTTAATTTCATGTTGACTAACTTACAGTATTTGTTTCTGTAACTCTTTCATTTAACACAGTGGCCCATTGGAAAAATTATAACTGTAAATCATTTTCACATCAACAACAGGAAATCTTGCAACAATGCTCGTCATGAGGTATTTTCCACCTTTTTTTAAAGACTTCGGTTACTGTAACATTCCTTCAGTTATATGTGAATGCACTATGGAGGGTTTACCCGAATGTATAACTGTGAGAACATCAAGAGTTTGAGGTAAATGTGTGTGTAATGACTGTGACTTCTCACCTGGCCTTCATGAAATCCTCGATTTCTTTGCACGTCCTCTTGCCGTCATTCAAGTGCTGGATGATGCTGTCATATCCAGCTGTGCTGATGATTTCAGTGTTCTGATATCACAATTGAAGAATAACAAAATATATATATATACAAAACACATAGGCAAATGTTTTATCAAGTAACTTCACAAAAATCACACCGATTATTCATAATCTGAAAGCACAAGCTAGGAATCCACAAAGTGCCACATGTATCACCAATTCCTCACTGTATACATGAAGGCTATAGGCTTCAGAAACATTGTGGTTTGGACTGTTGACTATCATTACCCATGAGAGCTCAGTCTCTGTAATTTATAAGTCTGAGGGGCAGACATAGCATCATACCCAAAGCCACAGTCAACATGAAATATCTCCCAAAATAAAAGCTAAGAAAACAAAACTAAATTGCACCTTATTGCCTGCTTTGCCTAATAAGGTCTCAGAGTTCTCAGGCTGGCATGGCCAATAGTCAAATAGCATGCAGACACAATTCAGCATGAGACAGCACATTGAGATACGCTTCTTCTTTTTTTATTAACAATATATTATTTTATAAGAATTAACTATTTGGGTTGTTTAATGGACGACAAAGCTACACATTATGTGTTGACCACACTTCCCTTAAGGAAAATCAGCCCTGTTTCGATATGTGACAGGCGAGCTCAAAATAAAAGGTTTAACTATTTGTTTAACTTGCATCAAATCAGAGAAAGTTGGTTATAATTTATTATTATACAAATAAACAGTATGTCCACTATATTTTTCACTAAGAATTGACTGTATGCCCCCCAAAATACGAAAACCTTACCCAAAAATTATCCTTGAAATGCAGTTCTCTCATTGCGTCGGCTGCTGTTTGCTCACTCAGAAAGTGACTGTGAAGTTCCGTATCAGGCTGTAATAATGCTGTGACTGATTTTACACAGACGTGATGGTCTGCTGCACATCGAGCTTAAAAATAACACGCCTCAGGGTCCTAAATGCGCATCTTTCACGCCTGTCCAGAGAGCGAAAGTGGCTGTGGAACAGAAAACGGACCCGCAAACTGTAGTGGACTATTCCACCACCTAGTGACTGAACTGTGAAGTTGCAGTTCTTATGAAGTTGTAAAATAAACCTGGCCGTCCTTAGAGCGGTGCAACCGGTGCTATAATATAATATAATATAATATAATATACTTTTTCGTGCAACATTGAGGATTTGCTATTCATCCTTCAGTCTACTTGCAAGGTGAAGCACAAGAATTTATCATCAATGTTAGTGCTGCAAAGAGAGCGGATCTTCCATGCAATGTTTTAATGCAAATATACCAACTTGATTTTTTTTATACGGCCAACTTTTTAAGAACCGATTTAAAACTGGCTAGTGAAGGAGCAGACCTCACATTTAAAGGCAAGAGAAGCTGATTACATGACCTGAGTGCTCATTGAAAGTGAAAGTGAAGTGTGGCCAAGTATGGTGTCCCATACTTGGAATTTGAGCACTGTATTTAACCCATCCAAGTGCAGGCACACAGCAGTGAGTAGTGAACACACTCTACTCAGAGCAGCGGGGAGCCCGGGGAGCAAAGGGGCTATTGGGGGTTCGGTGCCTTGCTCAAGGGTATGAAAGGTGGAAGAGAGTGCAGTTCATTCACTCCCCCCACCCACAACTGCTGCTGGTGCTGAGACTCAAATCTGCAACCTTCGGGTTACAAGTCCGACTCTCTAAGCATTAGGCCATGACCGCGGCGGAGTGTGAGGAATTAAAAGATCAATTATGTATTTTGTTGCAGTACCAGATAAAGCTTTATACACAAAAACAGCAATTTTAAAAACAGAGAGCAATTACAGTTTGAGGCAGGTCACAATATTGGGGAATTACAGTAGTCCAGGCGTGATGTTATAAGAATGTGCATTACAATCTCCAAATTTCTCGGGGGCAGAACCTGTTTTAATTTCGCAATTGATCTCAGATGAAAGAAGCTGCCCTTTACCACAAAACTGATTTGTTTGTCAAGGTGTAGTGACATATCAAATGTAACCCCAAGATTTCTTACATGTGGTTAAAAACTAGCTGCAAGAGAACCCAAATTAAAATCAGAAGACCTGTTTGCATTTACTTTCATTTAATTGCAAAACAAGTACTAGTCATCCAACATTTAATCTCCTCATACGTAGCAGTCGCAAAAAAACAAATGATAACCATTATTGGTTTTTGCTGGAAGATAAAATTGTGTATTGTCAGCATAGCAGTGGTAGGATATCCTATATATCTTAAAAATGACACCCAAAGGAAGCATATAAAGTGAAAAAGAAAAGGAACTAAAATAGACCTTTGGTGCACACCGCATCATAAAGGAACCAACAAAGAAGAAAATTCCCCAGTGGTCACTGAGAAGGTTCTGTCTTTAAGATAAGAGGCCAGCCACTGCAGGGTAACCCCCTGAATATCTACCACCTTTTCCGGACAATTTAGCAGAATACTATGATCGGTTGTATCGAATGCAGCACTTAAATCACTGGCCTTCAAAAGTGCAGTTTGTGAACCACAGCATGTTTAAAAACTAGAAGGTACAACTCCATTTGAACTGTTAATAATAACTGTTACAGCTGGGCTCAAAGTTTCAAAAACTTCCTTGAAAAGACAAGTTGACATAATACCAGACTCACAGCTGGAACATTAAAGATTCACAATCTGAACAATTTGATGCTGGTTGACGCAAGTCAGAGCCAGTCTGCAGATATGAGTTGAGAGATTTCATAGGAAATTGCATAGTGTATGATGGTCACAAACTCCGATGACTCAGGATGGTTCAGACTCTGATTCCATCCAGTCAGACTTGTTTGACATTTTGAGCCAATTTTAGAACACGTTTTCATTTGGCACACATTTTCTAGAAACAAGGCAAACGTTTCTGCAGGAGTTTGTTGTGATCGGAAAACTTTAAAGTCTGGTAGTGTTTGATCCTCAGTTGTTTAGTGTATGATGACCAGTGTTTTCTCTGTGACTGTTTAAAAAGTTGGTAAGTGTATGATGCCTAGCGTTTTAAAATGTCTTCAGATTTTCACAAAGTTGAGAAGTCATGTAGCATTCATGAAGTGTATTCCAGCCTTTAGCTTTAGAAACAATATCAGCTAGCTGAGCAGAGGAAATTAAGCAATTCATTAAGACTTACTACAATGGGGGGTGGTGTATATTAACAATTTATAATTAATTACATAATTAACATAATAGTATAATCAAATAAGACATAATACTACATGAACTAGGGTTATGATTAGTAGTTAACACTTAATGCATTTCTTTTGGAATGTTACGTTTAAACCAAAATAACCAATAGATGGCTGCAGTGATCCACATATTTTGCTCACTATAGCCTAGTGGTTCTAAACCAGGGACCTTAAAATAAATTCAAATTATTTAAATTAAGTTATATTAAAATAATCACATTTATAACAATCTAAATAAAAATAACCTAACCTGCTCTAACGGACATAGCTGTCAAAAAAATTAATAAATAAAAATAAAATACAGCCTATACATATAGCAGCATGTTGATTTGCTGCTCAAGAAACATTTCTGATTATTATCACTGTTGAAAACACTGATAATTTTTTTTTTAGAATTCTCTTGATGAATAGAAAGTTCAAAAGAACATTGTTTAAAACAGAATTTTTAAAAAATCATTATAAATGTTTTTTTTTTGCCATCACTTTTGATAAATTTAATGCATCCTTACGGAATTTAATAAAAAAAAAAAACACTTACGAACAGTACAGTATCTGTTCTCAATACTTTATCAGCTTTTTTGTACCTTTATAGTTGTTTGCGAGAAACTTGTAAATCAAAATAAAACAGCCTTTGTTTTGTCTATCACCTTTATTCAAAATTAAGGGCACAAACTCACACCGTCTCTCTAGCCAACCCCTTTGAAAACCCCAACCATGAAAATTTCAAATATAAAAAGACATACAATGAACAACTACTTCAATAAAACCTAACCTAAAATTTACATACAAAGTGTCCTGGTCACCACATTGGCTTTGCGAAGCATGCCGCTCTACAAAGGCAAAAACAAAGCAATTATACATTTGTCAAATTTATGACAGGTCTCTTAGACCGTGATCTGTCCCTTGGCTGATTTAGAGAAGGTGTAGATACTGTGTTTGGGCATTGGAGGGCAACATAAGCAGAACTGCAGAGCAAGAATCCGTTTTAAAAAAGCATCCAGGTTGCCAGTTAACTGCAGGCAGATCTTATATTCTCCTTACAGCATCGTCAATCTCACTTATCTGCTCTTTTAGTTGGTTCCACTGCTCTGGGTTCAGTGAAATACCTGTAATAAGCACATCAAACAGAAATAAAAAACTCGGCTCACTTATATACAAAAGTAGTTTTTTATTTTTATTTTGAGCATTAGAGTTGGTAAGTTCAATTCAATCCAAATTAATTATTTGTTCACATCACTCAATTTTAATTAAACAGAATGCTTTAGTACACAAATGTGTGTATGAAAATATGTTTATTGCAAGGTATTGCTATATTGGTGCATGTGAAAATGATTCACAATTATTTTCTCCTTGCATTCAACTGGTGAGAAACAGTATACAAATATGGCTAATTTGTTAGTTTCTTTTGCTTCTTGCATTTTGAAACTGTTTTGCAATTGTGCAATGGCCTTTTGGTCAAAACAAATCTTTTAATCAATTTATGAGAAAATATACATAATATCAAGATACTGATTATTTATATAGGCTACATTTAGAATTTTATTGTGTGTGTGTGTGTGTGTGTGTATGTATGTATGTGTGTGTGTGTGTGTATTCCCCTGTAGAGTACAGGAAAGCACATATAGGCATAATCCATGTAACCCAATGTTTTAAGAATAAACATGTTCAAAATAATATTATAATTGAATGTTTAATATTACCAAAACGCCTAGTTAATTGTGTGTGTGCTTGTATATTTGTGTAGTGCATTTCACAATTTAGTTAGTTTTTCTGGCTTAGTTCCTCTTAGATGTGGATTTTTAAAATTCATACCCCCATAAAGCAGCCCTCTCTAATTTTAAATACAGGTTACACTTTATTTCAAGGTGTCATTGTTACACTGTAATTATACATTTAAATACTGAGCAATATTATTCAACTACATGTACTTGCTATATGGTTAGGATTAGGGTTCGGTTTGGGGTTACTTGCATGTAATTATGCATAATTTATTGCTATTATAATAGCAAGTACATGCAACGTGTAACAAGGACACCTTAAAATAAAGTGTTTCCGAAATACATTTAAAATACGTAGCACAATCTCTACCAGGTGCCATTTCTACTGTCACATTTGAACCCACGAAGAGTAGCACCTACCTTTCCGGCCTGGTTTCATTTCACCTTCTTGGTCCATCCAGTATTCCCGGATATCAATCAGCACTTTTCCCTTGAAATCACGAACACTCACATACCTCATCTTTCCTATCTTAAAAAAAGAAAACAATACATATAATATAATATATAATTGTGTGAGCCTAATCTGCATTAAGTTAAGCTAAACATATACTTTTTTCATAGCAATCTTCACCTGGAACATATTGTCATTTTTACTGCTACTGCTTTTAGAGGCAGATGACCCTTTTGAGGTTTCTCCACTTTTTTGTTTCTTCGATGGCCTTTCTGGTGTTGCTTGCTTCTTTCTCTTGGCCTGAAATACAGAATGTCACATCAAACACAAAGCTAATAACACAGAAACTGTGAATTTTACATTAAAATGGTACTTCTAATGTTCTGGCAACACAAAACGGGTGGTTATTCTCAATAAATGTCCAAATTTGCAGATGTAAATACTCTTGGATGTGATGTGCTTTTCTTTCAATTGGATAAAAGTGTAATGTGAGGATATTAATTTCTATACCTTCGTATCAACTTCACTGTCAGAGTCACTGTCTGAGGAAGAAGACAACACTTCCTTTGACTTTGGCATTCTGAAAAGGACGACAATGCCATTTAAATGAAAAACCAAACCAAGCCAAAATACAATTGTGAAAAGCATACATGTAATTTACACTAATACATTTAGGACTATGTTGCTTAAAACTAATTTTGAAACAAACAAAAAATAAATATATATATATAATCTGCGTGCAGGTAACTAACAACTTCTTTATGGTTGCATCCTCGTGCTTTGCAGTGATGCTCTAGCATACAAGCGTTTGCGATAAAAAATGCATTTATTTTCCAAAGAAACAATGCTTTCACTTTAGCTTTTTTAACGTTTTGCATATATTAAACAAAAGAATCAATGGCGTCGCTCGTTTATAACTAACGTTACTAACAAGGCCGCGAACGTATGAACGCGCAGCAAGATGGCCATTTGCCAACAGTTCCTTTGAATGAAGCAATCTGTTATTCCAACATGTCCGCTGACATTATAGTCGTGCTCGAATATTATAAACAGTTGGATGTATCAAATGACTTACGTGATATCTTAAAGTAAACGTAGGGTAGATAGAATTTAAACCGAAGCTCATTCGATGCGTGCGAACTTCCGTTTCAGCAAAACCTGTGCAGACTAGAGCGCGCGCTTATGGAAGCGCCCTTGAAGAACTGGATTATGGGAAGTGTAGTTTTGCTCATCTATTATCAGCGCTTAAATTAAACAGCTATTATGGAAGCTGTAATGAAGCAACATTCATTTTTAGGGCCCGAACAATGCAGTGCGAGGACCCTATTAGAATGAATCGCATTTTTGAGGGCCTAAACATGCTCGAAAACTCACAAAACTTTGCGCACACATCAGAACTGGCGAAAATGTACGTCTGATATGGGTTTTAGAAGTGGGTGTGGCAAAATGACTCGATAGCGCCACCTATAAAATTTAAACTAAGCGCCCCTCCTGCTATGTTTCACATACGTTTACGAAATTCGGCACACACGAATATTATAAACAGTTGGATGTATCAAATGACTTACGTGATATCTTAAAGTAAACGTAGGGTAGATAGAATTTAAACCGAAGCTCCTTCAATGCGTGCGAACTTCCGTTTCTGTTCACACACAATGTAACACACCAATAAATACCAACAAAAAAGTCTCCTGGTACAACATCCGATACCCAACAGGAAGTCAACTATTTTTAATTTCCTCTATGATTTTTCTGCAGTTTTTGCCATTTTCAGGCCTCCTACAGTTTTAATTGGATCATTTTCAAATTTGGTGAGTGTGATCATAAGGCCTTTGCGACGCTAAATTACGAAGATCTTGAGTTTTCGTGTCCCTGCGGCAGCCTGACATTAGGCTTGCTCGACATCATATTGCGCCGCAAAGATAGGCTGCCGCCTGACAAAAGCAATGCATCCTGGTTAGAAAATTTGTCCGACTTTGATCGGCGCTGCAGCCACCTTACGATCACATGTGCCATCAAAGTACCGTGAGAGCAACTCGAGACAGCCACCAAGGTCAGGCACTGCAGTTACTCAAAATCAGCTGCGAAAAGCCTTGATGACGACACACTTTATTCTCATCGGTCAGAATCTGTAATGACAAACACGACGTGTGTTGCGTGTTTATTGTAACAATTCAATTCCAAGAATGCTCACAAATCTGTGTTTTTATAACAGTAAAAGCTTTTTTACTGTAGTCGCACTGTTGTATTGGGTCACGTTTATCAAAAAACACTGATAAACACATATTTACCCCCACTTTATTGGTATTTTAATAGTATATGTTGAACGTTTGTGAACAGATGGCGCTGTATTAAGCAGTATATAAAAAGTGTTTCTGTTGCTCATAAAAACGTTTCTGAAACATCTGTGTATTTGACAAATATTGCATTTTATCAGTGGTGTAGTGGTGCCTGGAGAAGTGGGTATACTCTTAATTTATGTCCCCATTTTTTTAAGCGGACCAGCAAAGGATGAACGGCCTGTGTTATAAACAGTGACGTAAGACTAGTCTTGCATATTTAGTTCACCCCAAAATGGGCCAGTAGTATTTGCACATTTTCACTT
>NW_015633524.1:1046223-1049675 GCF_001515625.1 Sinocyclocheilus rhinocerous
GCAGGACACTAATGAATGATGCGCATCAGAGGGGATTTAGAAGTGGGTATACGCAAAGCTGACTGATAAAGAAGTGGGTATACGCCGTATACCTGCGTATACCCTCCACTACACCACTGCATTTTATTCACTTCATCTGCGATAGAGTATGCCAACACCGTGAGACCGTCACTACCGGGAGCAGAAAGTGACGTCTCTCTTTCAATTCCGCCCCGACTGCAAGTGGCAGATCTTGCCAGCCGTTTGCAGGCTACGGTAGTTCATCTCGAACAAGCCTAAAGTTTGATGTTTCGCCATGACACAGGAAGTTGCTGTAACTCAGGCATGTAGTGTCCAATCTTCCCCAAACTTAACATGCAGCATGCTACAAACATGGTAAAGCATGCTAGCAACACTTAACTAATTTGCTAAAGCATGCTATTAATACTATGACACAGGAAGTTGCTGTAACTCAGGCATGCAATGTCCAATCTGCCCCAAACTTAACATGTTTGGTAAGACTACTGGGCTGAACACATTCTTCTTCTGCTTCTTTTTCTTCTTCTTTGGTTTTATGGTGGGTAGCACCAACGTCAAGGTGCATTATCGCCACCTACTGTATTGGAGTGTGGACCAGCGTTTACCCATTTCATAATGAGAGAGAAAAAAATCTTCTGAGATAAAGAAATAAACTTTCTAATCCATAAGTAAATATATTTGTAAGATTTAGTTCATCCATTCCCACCTTTCTAAGTTTATTCTTCATTGTTTCTCATTCATTAGTATACTTTTGACAAACACAAATAACATGTTCTACTGATTCCTCTATTCCACAGTGCTCACATAATCCTGTTGGATGTTTATTTATTATTTTCAAGGTTTTATTCAGCATAGTATGTCCAACCCTTAATCTTGTTAGAACATTTTCCTCTTTGGTGCTTCTTTTAGTTATCCTCAGTACTCCTACTTCTTGTTGTATTCATAAAGTTGACGTCCTGTATTTCCTGTATCCCATTTATGTTGCCACTCCTTAGTGGTATATGCTTTAATTACCGCTTTTGCTTTATATTTACTAAGTGAGATATTCATGATCTCCTAATTTTCCAAAGCCTGTTTTGCTAATCCATCAAACTTTTCATTACCTTTTATCCCCCTATGAGCTGGTATCCACATAAATATTATCATGATGTTCATATTCTTAAATCTATACAGATTTTCATATATCTGTCTACTGTGAGATGTGAATGATTGCAATGACTTTAATGCCAAACATGAATCTGTACAAAGTATAACCTTTTTGATTTGAGTCTCTTCTATCCACTGTAGTGCTGTTACTATTGCCATCATCTCTACTGTGTATACTGATAAATGATCTGATGTATGTGAAGAGACTTTCAACCAGCATAACAAAAAATGTTTCTGAAGACAATCACCTATTGCACCTTTAACAGAAATGTTTAAGGATGGAATACTGAAAGCAAAACCTGTTCTCCCTGTATTGGGATCTTTAGATCCATCAGTATATACTGGAGCAAATGCTTGATATACAGTTTGTAGTCTATCTTCAACAACAGCTACAATGTTTTCAGATTCTTTCATTAACTATAGTATATAAAAATCTATGGATACTGCAGGAAACATCCAAGGTGGAGTTATTTAATGGTACTGTGGGAATGTATCTTTTCTGACTTAAAATAATTTCTCTAGCTTCTTTGTCACTATTCCATGCAAAACACTTCTGTTTAGACCTTTCCTTTTCCCACCACAGAAGGAGTACCTTTACTGCTGAATGGCGGTCTTCTGAATGACCTTGAATATTTATCCAGTAGTTCATCATTAACTGTTTTCGTCTGATTTGTAATGACATTTCACCCACTTCAACCTGAAGAGCAGATACGGGAGTCGTTTTAAAAGCACCACAACAAAGTCTCAAAGTTGGAGATTGTATCACATCCAGCTTCTTCAAGTTTTTGCTGCTGAGCCATAAACAATACTTCCATAATCTAACACTGATCTAATCAGTGCTATATAAATAGCCTACTATGCAGCTCTTCTCGCTCCCCGCTCTGATCCTCTTAGACATCTCATCACATTTAAAATCTTTTTACATTAAGTGTCAAACTGTCAATCTTTTGAATATGTTCATTCCATGTTAATTTTGCATCAAACCACACACACCCAGAAACGTAAAAACTTTGACTTGTTCAATAGTTTGTCCATACATCTTTATCTCTGTGTCGATGCCTCTTTTTGAGTGAACAGTATTGTTAGGCTGAACACATTTACATGCCTATATTCAGTTATAGTCATAGCGCCAACTGCTGGCAACAGGAAGTGACATGTTTAACACTGTTATGGACTCCTAGCAACATATTAAAAAGCGTCAGCAAGTGTTAAATAGGCTAGTAACATGCTAGCAACACTTAGCTAAGTGCTAAAGTATATGCAATGAAACAGAAAGTTGCTGTAACTCAGGCATGCTGTGCCCAATCTGCCCCAAACTTAACATGTTTAATAAAAGTCCTGGTCTGAAGACATGCCCATATTCGGTTATAGTCATAGCGCCACCTACTGGCAACAGGAAGTAACATGTTTAACACTGTTATGGACTAAGCAACACATTAAAATAAGCCATTGAGTGCTAAACATGCTAGAAACATACTCCAACGTAATAGCAACACTTACTAAGTGCTAAAGCATGCTAGTATTACCATGAAACAGGAAGTTGTTGTAACTCATGCAAGCAATGTCAAATCTGCCCCGAACTTCACATGTTTGATAAGAGTCCTGGCCTGAATGCATCTTAAGACCAATGTTCAGTTATAATCATAGCACCAACTGCTGGCTGCAGGAAATTACTTGTTTTACACTAATTTAAACATCTAATATCAGATATGCCCCGAACTTCACATGTTTGATAAGAGTCCTGGCCTGAACACGTCGACCAATGTTCAGTTATAATCATAGCGCCAGGGGCGGTTCTAGGGGGTGGCCAGTGCCCCCCTGTCAACAAGCTTGGCCCCCCCTTTGCCCCCCCAAATTTGGAACCAATCACATACGATTCTGTTGAGTTTATGAATGCAAGGACCAATCAGAGGCGTTCAGATGAGTCATTGCTGAAACACGCTGTTTCGTCACCGCGCGCGCTGGCTAACTGAATTCTCTGGCCAATTCTCTCATCAGAAACAACAAAGTGATGATGTACGAATGTAAGTAAGATATTAATTTCACAGTGTAAACTGCTTTAGAGATTATTATGGGAGTTTCTGAGATTGCTTGAACTCGCTGGACTGAAGTGAAAATGTTCTTTGATAATGTAAAGGTTCTTTGCTCTCTTTTTGTATAAATTAATTAATTATAGGCTAATTAGTAACTTACAATGTTTTTATTAAATTGACATTAAATACAAAGTCAGTCATATTAAAAATATTTTATGTCACCCATATCTGGTACTTAAGTAAAAAGACGAATTT
>NW_015633524.1:1050251-1115191 GCF_001515625.1 Sinocyclocheilus rhinocerous
TGTTTTTATTAACTTCACATTAAATACAAAGTCAGTCGTATTAAAAATATTTTATGGTATGACACCCGTATCTGGTACTTGAGATGGTACATAAAAAAGATAGATTACACTATTAGGCTACTTTGCCTATCGCTCATTATGGATCAACAAACATAATCTATAAAGGTGCAAAATGCATTTACTTACACATCGAATCAAGATATTTCATGATATATTTTGGGAATATTTCGAATAAAAATAAATTAATAACCCTGCTGAAAAAAAAAACAGTAGACACCATTACAAAATTTGTAATGGTTTTACTGGTTATAATGGGACTTGTATTGGTTTTACTGGAAACTGTAATGGGCCCTGATGGTCTCTACTGGTAATTGAACTTCTATAGGTGGCTTGTTAAAACCAATAAATCCTAATGGAATATGTCCCAAAACACACTACAGTCAACCATTTTTTTATGTTTTTAATGGTTAAATGTTGACAGTTTGTAATGTTTGTAATGGTTATTTGTAGTGGAAACCATTAACATTTTCTGTGATGGTTTTATTGTTTTGTTTTTTTCAGTAGGGACATTAGCCTATATCAGTTATACAGTGGTATTGTGGCTGCTGTGTGCCCCCACTTCACTCGTGCCCCCTCAAAAATAATGAGTGCATGATGCCCCTGACACTACAATACAAAATTATTTGTCAAATAAATGAAACATGATGAAACATTAGTTTTAGTTGAAATTGTTATAGATTACTTCTAGAGATTGCAGTGATACATGACATGGTGAAAAATGACTGAATGACTAATACTTAAAGTAGGTTAAGATGAATTTTAAAATTGTGCCCCCTAAAAGCACAAGTGGCCCCTGTCTGGCCCCCCCAGTTACTTTGGTCTAGAACCGCCCCTGCATAGCGCCAACTGCTGCCAACAGGAAATGACTTGTTTTACACCAACTTACACATGCAATGTCTATATCTGCCTCAAAATTTCAAAATGCCTCAAAATTTCAAAATGCACATGTTTGGTAAGAACAGGAAATTTGGCACATATAAATGACTTTGCTATATTCCTCTTATATTTACCACTTTAAAAGCATATTGCCCATTGTTTGCTGTTTTCCTATAGCCACAGGGTCGCGGTGAGCCCGGGTGCGAGGGCCCTTCCATCGCTGCTTGCAGCTTTAATTGTTTTTGTTTTTATTGACAATTTTTAAATTTTAAAAAGCAAGTTACTTCTGTGCATGACAAATAAGGATGAACACAGGATAATGTTATGAAGCAGTCATCTTACATTGCTTTTGATTTTGTATAACATTTGTTGATAATATAAAACAATTGCAATTAATAGGTTAAATGGCTATATATAGAAAGTGACTGAGGTAAAGAAACAACATAAATCAAGCACAAGATGTATGTTTGCTCTCTTGAAGATGCAGAAAGACAAGTTGCTTGTTTGAATCCTTAAATCCTGATAACATCCTCTAAAAATGACAGCTTTATAGACACATAAATATGTACTAAATAGATATTAGAAATAAAACATGAACAACTTGAATAAAACGTTTTGTAAGTTGTAAGTTTCTACAGTTGTGCTGTGTACTGTATATCCTGAAACTGCCTCAAAGAACCACTGAATCAAATAAAACACAAAAGAAACGCAACACTGATAATATAGATGCTTTCATTATGCTTTATTGGTTCAGCAGCAATAAAAAAGAGAAGAAAAGAAAGTATAATCAAGATTTTCTGTTAATATTCTGTGACAGACTATATAGTGCATTTACGGACGGAGCCGTCAACACACACAACCCACAGCACTCCCAGGTCAAAGCTCACATGCATGTGGTTATTGGGACAGGCAGTCATCAAATTCCACTGTGTGCCAGAAGGGTTGGATCGAGTGATGCCAACTCTGCAGTAGATAAAAATGGTTTCTTGAATGCAGTGTTTGAAAATCATTCTTGATGAATTCACCACTTTTATTCATAAAACTTGTAATATTATGACTGTTCAGCTTACCTTTGGTATAAATTCCCATTAGAGTTGATACCAAAGACACTGCC
Source organism: Sinocyclocheilus rhinocerous (assembly GCF_001515625.1). NCBI lineage: Eukaryota > Metazoa > Chordata > Actinopteri > Cypriniformes > Cyprinidae > Sinocyclocheilus > Sinocyclocheilus rhinocerous. The sequence goes on from NW_015633524.1 coordinate 1,052,302, forward strand.
ATCAGTTGCTACTTCAATCATGGACAGAGATCCAGCAATATTCACAAAGGTGCCGGACCCAGAACAGACATTATTACTGGCTACTAGTTGCATTACTTTCACAGTAAGTTACTGTATCATTTTTACAGTAAATAATTGTGAAATGACAGCTGTATACTGTGACCTCACAGTAGTTATTCCATACTGTGATTTAGCAGTATGCTCCTGTAGAATTACTGTATTTAGCTGTGAAGTTACAGTTAATGTATATCAGTTTAGTATTCTGCTGTAGAATTACAGTGTAAGTGTAATAGTAATGCAAATCAGTAGCCAGTAATGTGCTTTTAATTTACTATAAAATGTATTGGTAATTAACAGGGCTGCCCTCGACTAAGGATTTTTCTGGTCGACTAGTAGTCGTTGATTTTAAGCAGGTCTGGATTGGCTAATCGGGAGCACCGGGAGGATTCCCGGTGGGCCGGTCTGTTTTTTGGCCGAGGGCCGGTGTTGTCATGCCACTGGGTTGATGCTGTTCCTAGGCTGCCTGCACTCATAGCAGACCCACTCTTTTTATTTATTTTCTCGCAGGCCATATTATTATTTTCATCAGATCATATCAGTAACAAATTCTCAATTGATAACTAAAATAGACTGTGATAACCTTTGTAAAAAACAGAATGGGTTTTTTCAGCCTTAGAAGGCTGATGAACATAATTTACACCTTGTCTGACTCATCTGTGCCAGAGGCCCTGGTCTTCATGTAGAGAAGACTTTTGATCAATAGATTTAGAGGGACTTTTTATTCTGTATGTAAAACAAGTGGGTTTGGTGACAAATTTTTGTCCTTCTGGGTCAAGCATTTATACCTTGGGCTCTGTAAAAACAAACAGCATTAATCCTGACTTCCTGTTTACACTATAGGTACTAGACAGAGATGCCCCACCTTTGTTTACACTATAGGAGCCTCTTGCAATCTCTTTTCATATTAATCACAGTTTGACTGGTAATTTAAGAGCAGGAAGAGAACAAAAATTTCCCTTTATAGAAATGATGTGTTATTTTAATAATCTTCCTCATGGTTTTTATTAATTTTGGAGGCTTCAGTGATTTTTAAGCTAAGAGTTTTCCACAAGAGCCCTCCCTTGTCAATTTTACCATTTAAAGTAATCATATCATATCATAAGTGTCATATCATAAGTTTATTCCACTTTTGGAGAAAACAAAACAGAAACCTGCTAAATGAACAACACTCCCTCCTTTGGCTGGCAGAATTATTGCCATAAAAATAAACATAATTCCTCAAATTTGTATTCTGTTTCAAAATACGCCAATATTTCTGACAAAATCGTTCTTTAAGACATTAGATCAAGTGATTTTTTATATTTTATTTGAAGTGGTGGCCCAGTTAAAGTTCAGAAAGTATTTACAGCAAACCAAAATTTCTTGCACTTCCAAATTTCTTGGTTTATTTAATTCATAGCATTTTAGTTTGAAGTCAGTTTCATTATGGACTTTGGGTTCCTGCATGGGTTTAAATGGACAAACGCACAGCATGAAGGACAATTTAATTTTTCGCAGGCATCCCAGAACAAACTTCTGATGCTGGCTGGATTGAGTCAGTCATATGAAATAGTTTCTTGACAAGTACTAAAACCATATAGAAGCAAAACGTTCACTTTTATGCTGACAAAATATAGCCTATATTTACCTAATATGTAGAGCATAATCTACATTGTGATGTTTCGGAAAAACCAAGCTATAATTAGTTATTTTTACACATGTCGTATTACACAGTCAAAAGTATTTGTTCCTGTAAGGAGCTGTATTTTGACTTTAAAGGGGTCATAGGATGGCCATTTTCCACAAGTTGATATGATTCTTTAGGGTCTTAATGAAAAGTCTGTAACATAGTTTGGTTAAAATTTCTCAATGGTAGTGTAAAAAACCCTGTCAAAAACAGCTCTTTTCAGATCAAGCCGTTTTTGTAGCATTTTCCTTTAAATGTTAATGAGCTCTGCCGACCCCGCCCCTCTCTTCCGAGCTGTTTACTTTAGCCGCATTCATCGTGAAACTTGCTAATTAGCACATTATTAGGAAAGGCGATTTGCAAAGATTACTTATAAAACATTATCCTCACTTCTTCTGTAGATGGCTAGGCTAGTTGCAATAATATTTTAGATCAAAACTTTAAGTGCCATTGTTTTAAAAAAAAAGCTTGATTGACTGACGTTTCATAGACCATCAATTGTTAGATTTTCAAATGTCATGCCATTTGTATTTTCACCTCAATTACACGTGTGAAGTCACAATTCTATAATGGTACTTTACTCAGGCCGATGACATTTTTTGTAAGTGTGATAAGATTTGCGCGAGCCATTCCCATCGCGAAGCTGATGGTCAAATATGTGATCTCTTTGAATTATTTAGAGAAACAGCCACTTTAAAATGCTATGGAGAAAGTCGAAACGTATCTTAAAAAGGCAAATAAACAAAAAATACGAGAAAACAGTCTTGAACCAGCAATAACATATATTAAAATCTTTTTAAACTACTTATGACCACCTTTAGGCTACTTGAATTTATCACGTTTTATTGTAGGCTTGTTTATTGTGAAACATTTAGTCTAACTTGTGGTAGATAATCTGTTAAGGGAATAGATTTTTCCCTATAGATTTATATTACAACTGTTGCATGTTGTAGCTATTTGTTCTAAATGTGCAGGCGTTGTTTCTTCATAACAAATGCTATATTGATTAATTAAAAAAAGTAATTATTGGCCTGGTAATGATAAATATAGTCTTATTATAACAAATGCCACAGTTAAGAACTAGTATACATGGCCTTCAGATATTCCAAAAAATGGCATAGATTAAATCATTAAGAGCCTGATGAACTGTTAAGGAGTAAGAAATAAACAATATCAATAAAATAAAATGTTAAGTTAGACTGACTTCCCATGGCATGTTTAATTAGAACATTCTGTCAAACTATAGCCTATAAGTGACTAAATAATATAAAATACATTATATATATATATCCTATGTAAACAAGTAATTGTTCCCTTTCATGGGAACTTCGAACTGCGTCCTCTAGGGGTCGCTATGGGGGAACGCCTCGTCGTCTTCTCAATGCTGACTTATCCCTCGTCGTTATCTTTTAAAAAAAAAAAAGTTTATGGGGAGATACTTACAATTATAGTGAATAGGGCCATTCTTGGAGTGTTTAAATGCAGAAGCGAACGATTAAGTAGGTTTTGGGAATTCTAAATAAAGTTCTTTCTGTAAGGTTAGAAAGGATATCATTCATCTCGCAGGCATCCCAGAACAAACTTTTAATGCTGGCTGGATTGAGTCAGTCATATGAAATAGTTTCTTGACAAGTACTAAAACCATATAGTAGCAAAACGTTCACTTTTATGCTGACAAAATATAGCCTATATTTACCTAATATGTAGAGCATAATCTACATTGTGATGTTTCGGAAAAACCAAGCTATAATTAGTTATTTTTACATATGTAGTATTACACAGTCAAAAGTATTTGCTCCTGTAAGGAGCTGTATTTTGACTTTAATAAACCAGTTAATTTACATGTTACCACAGTTAACATTTTGTTTTCATTGTACATTTTTTGTGGGTGCAAAATAAAATCTAATCAACTGCTTTTAAGTGGAAAAACATGATTTAATTTCACCAAATCAACTTGACTTTACATCAACAAACTGAATTTTAATGGGCTAGATCAAGACCGTTGGTGAGGAAAGTCAAAATGAAAGACATTTTCACTTAGGTTTGCATATAAAAAGCACATTTATTAATAGGGTTTCAATTTGGACAGCTGTGCTGAATTAATGTTCAATATTTGTCATGTAACAACAAACTAAGCCTACTCTCAAACATTTGTTGCTTATATACTGTTTCACATATTATTCTTAAAAAAAAGAAGAAAAAAAATCCAAACACAACCAAATTCTTTACTTAAGTAAAGGGGTCATATGATGCGATTTCAAATTTTCCTTTCTCTTTGGAGTGTTACAAGCTCTTGGTGCATAAAGAAGATCTGTAAAGTTGCAAAGACTAAAGTCTCAAATCCAAAGAGATATTCTTTATAAAAGTTAAGAGTCAGCCACACCTACCTAAAACAGCTCGTTCTAACACGCCCCCAACATGTCTACGTCACGATGTGGGAAGATTTGCATAACACCACCCAAATGTTCACGCAAAGAAAGAAAGCATAACTTTTATTCTCGCTGTAGTATTGTAGAGACCGATTAGTTTTGTAAAAATCGACGCGTTTCAGAAAAGCGGGGCATAGAGGAGAAACAATAATGTACAGCATGTGGAAAATAATGTGTTTTTTGAACCTTAAACCGCATAAACACATTTCATTACACCAAATACACAAAATAATGTTCTTTTTAGCAGCATCATATGACCCCTTTAAGTAACTAAGAAGACCTACCTCAAGGTAATGCCAAAATATTTTGTAGCCTACTTTGCTTGAGAGATACAAATTTAAACCGTAATTTGTAAAATAAAATAAAATAAATAAAAAAATAAAATAAAAAGACTAGTAAAAACTATCAAATGAACTGTAAATTAATTCGAGCTACTTTTAGCTGTGAAAATATATGACTGAGATTTCTCGGCAAACAGCGACACCTGCAGGTCCACTTTAAACCTGCAGGTCAACTACGGAACTGTTGGATTGGATTCCTCCGGAATTATTTTGCAGACGTACTGCAGTGATGTCGTGTAACGTTTGTTTATGACCGTGTTTAAAACGTTGAAATGACTTCTCATGAACAAATGGGCTGTTAAAAATATATACATAATATTGTCTAGAATTTAACATCTGCATGTCATCTAATGAGTCCCGATGGTGAAAAGAAAGCAGAGGAGAGTTTTGCGCTATGTGGAGGAGGGGAGTCTGATGAAGTTAAAGTCGTTCCTTCGTAAACACAAGGACCTGGAGCTGAACTTCACGCAGGGGAAGAAGCACAGAAGCCCCCTGCACATTGCCTGTTCGCACGGGGATGATGCAGTTCTCAGACTGCTGCTGAAACATGGAGCAGACACCCTTCAACCCGACAGAAATGGAGACACACCGCTACATCTGGCCGCAAAAAGAGTCCTCAAACATGGCAAAAGAGGTATGAGACCGTGTAATATCAACAAACTCTTTCTCCCATTAAACTGTTTTAATGCTGTTCACCTTATTCATCGCAGCTTATGATGACCTGGTGGTGCCATTACGAAAAAACTGTCCAGAAGCCATGGATATTTCTAATAAAGCAGGAGTGACTCCTCATGACCTGCTCCAGTGGATGAAGCCTGAGCAGGTGCTGTGAAAATAGAGACTCTTTCAGTCTAAACTATTAAACTAATAATTATTTGGTTATATTAAGGACAGGTTCAACAGATGGTGCTGTCATTTTTAGTTATGCATCTTGAAGTTAATAATATGTCTCATGTTAATTTAACTGAAACAGGGGAACATCAAAAATGAATCCTCGCATGTTGATCCAGAGAAACAATGGAGAGAGAAGCTGTTAGGTGAATGTCAGGATGAGTTTTTTGAGACATTCGGACAGTATGATGGTAAGCTTGAACATCCTGCGCTATTACTATTATATTTTTTGTAATAGCTGGCTATTCCACGCAATAGAGTCTATTGTAAAATAATACATAGATTTATCAGTTAAAGAAAATTGAGATTATTTTAAAAATCTTGTTTGACACGTGTCAAGTTCTTAGAAATGTACTCTATGTATTCGTGTTGGTAAAAAAAAAAAAACGTCAATAATTTTTTGAATATAAGTTTCGATTTCTAAAAATGTCATGTGGTGTAACCATCAAGTATAAAATACATATTTTCTTTAGACCTTGAATACATGAGTGTACATTTTGTAGTTTTTAAATATAATTAGAAAATTATTTTTAAACAAATATTATGAATTATTATTATTAAGGTCTACAGTGGTCCTCTCTATATCACATTTTGGTTGTACCACTTGACTTTAATTTTGTGGAAAGAAGACTTTCAAATATTAATAAGGAGTCAAGCAGTTTTAATGATTGTTTTTTTTTAAGATATACTAATAAACAATTTTTCCAAAGTACTAAAATTACTCCTTTAGATTTAATTTGTTTTCCATTATACTTCTTCACCCTGATAATTTTGATTTCATGGCCTCCAAAATATATAAGATTATGTATAACTCTATATATAAAATATATTATATTACAATCTAATTAATACAGAAATAATTGAATACAGAAATTAAAAAAAACATGCTCATCATAGACGAGGAGTATTTAAGTCAATGTTTGTATAAATTACATTTTTATTGTATTTTTGTACAATACTAAATTATCTAAATTATAATTAGCAAAAATTTTTAATATTTAAGTTAATTACTTTAATTACTTTTTATTATTATTATTATTGTTATTTTAAAAGAGTGCCATTGACCATTATGTATTCAGACCCTTGAATGCAGCAGGCTGTGCAATGCCAGCCAATCAGATTCAAGCTTGCCAGATCAATAAAGTGAGCAATAAGCATCAGACAGTCAGTGAATGGACTGGTCCTCCACAGGTGGACCGTCCAAAGCTGAGGCTACAGTATATTGTATGAATATGTCCTGTTCGCTCCAGATGACTTTGTATGGGATGATAAAGACGACGAGGTAGACTTCGGAGACTGGGCGGATCGGATCAGACGGGAGTATTTTGCCAAGCAACGGGCCAAAGAACAGAGGGAAGCGGCTTCTTCGGGTCAGAAGAGGTCGAAGCGGCGGAAGGAGACGGAGGAGGATGAGAGGAGTCGTAGGGAGCTGAGAGCCAGGCTGGAGCGGGAGCATGAGGAGTACCTGCAGCGTGCAGCTCGTAAGGAGGAGGAGACGCGGCAGGGGAGGAAGAGGCGCTATGAGGAGCGCTGTGCCACCACGTTTCACTGCTCCTCGAGCAAAGGGCCTGAAGGACTGCTGGGATACGACGACATCCCTTGGCCCGCTCCTCGCGGTTCGCTGGAGGAAATGGTGGGTGTTATGTTGCACGGTGCTGATCGATCTGATTCGACTGTTTTTCGGAAGGTGCTCCGTCGTCAGCAGGCCGTCTGGCACCCAGACAAGTTTGTCCAACGCTGTGGAGGCCGTCTGCAGGAGTCTGATAGACAGAGGATCCTCGACACCGTCACTGGCCTCTCACAGGAGCTCAACAGACTCGCGCAAAACCTCCGATGACGTAGACTTCTCTGATCTGAGCACCTCACTAAATGGCTTTCAGTCAGGTTTATTTCAAGCTGGTATGTGATTAAGACACTTTTGAAGTGTCAAATAAAAAATTAATTGTCTTAGGAAAATAATGAAAATTAAAAGGTGTTCAATATTAAAATTAATTGTTTTTTGTGACACTGTAAATTATGAGGATTTTGTTTTAAATCGTCAGGCATGATGTCAGGCAAAAATTATTGTTCAAGTAATAAATTAATGTAGAGAATATTGTTCCTCTTCTTTCAATAAAGCAACCATGTCATTAAGTTAAAAAAGCAAAACACTGTTTTTTTTTCCAAAATGTTTTTATTACAGAAAAAATACTGATCAAGATTCATCTCTAGATTCATATAAATTTAGTGCTGCTATTAATGATTAGTCATCAATAATTCCCCCCTATTTATTTATTTGGATTAGTTGATTAATCTAACGATTATCTACTATTTTCTGATTACCCCTTTGGTTAACTTACCAATAAGTAATAACCATAACTTTTGATGTTTACTGTTTCAACAAATAAAATTTTCCCCAAATAAAAAAAAATGAAGTGCCAATAATGGCTGGTTTCTAAGATAATCAGAAATTAACTTCTATGTTTTATTAAGTATTTCAGGTACATGCCAATTTTTTAAGGAAACTGTAAATTATACAGGTTACCCTCTCATTTGGTACATTATTAAAAAATCGAGATTGTTAAAATTGGAATGTTTCTCTTTCTTTTTTTTGGTGGGGGTATTCATATCCAAATTTACCTCAAATCAGGGTCACTGCTCTGACATTTTCTTTGCTGTAGTCGCAGTCGGCCCTACATAAATAAGTCGGTTTGCTCTCTTTTTGTTTTAACTTTTATGCTTAGTATTATCAACATATTGCATATTTACATTTACATTTAGTCATTTAGCAGACGCTTTTATCCAAAGCGACTTACAAATGAGGACAATAGAAGTAATCAAAACCAACAAAAGAGCAATTATATGCAAGTGCTATAACAAGTCTCAGTTAGCTTAACGCAGCACACATAGCAAGGGTTTTTTAAATAATATAATAAATAAAAATTTTAAGAATAGAATTAGAATAGAGAGTGCGAGTTAGAGGGTCAAATAAAGATGGAAGAGATGTGTTTTTAGCCGCGATAAACCGAGGTGTGACGTGCATTCTTTTTGGCTCATTAAAAATTTATCTAGCTGCCGTTCTGGATTAATTGTAAATGTTTGATAGAACTGGCTGGAAGACCAGCCAAGAGAGCATTGCAATAGTCCAGCCTGGACAGAACAAGAGCTTGAACAAGGAGTTGTGAAGCATGGATCTGGTGGTTAACCGTGTCAAAAGCAGCGGACAGATCCAGCAAGATAAGTATATAAAATAATAATAATAATAAGCATATAATAATTATCAGACAGCTGATTATGTTCTATTTCTACTAGTATTTCTGTTTACTGCTAATGTCTCTATTTCTACTTCTTTATGCTTTGTGTCTTTTTTGAGCATCTTCATGGACCCATGAGTGAAAACCCTAATGTTCATGATACTCCCATGCTCCACTTAATGATAGGTTCCCAACCTGTTTTGTAAGCTGAACCATTATGACCTAAATAACTGCTGAGATTTTAAGTAAACATGGTGAATTTATCATCTTCATATGCACCTTTATAGTAAATTATTTCTATTGTTATGTTTTTGTATTCTTATTAAGTGATGTGAAATGATTAGGGCTGGGCCACATTCAATTCTGTCAGGCATTTTGCATATATTGCATAAAGAAACATTACTTTTGGATGCACTTTTTCATGACAGTTTGGCTTTTTTTTTGAATATCTGCATTTGCTTTGAGAAGGACATTTACCTGGAACCTAAAAAAAGTTACTAAGTTTGTGGTGCACTATATAAACGTACTTGCATAAATATACAATGAGGTGGAGGCTAGTGGGTTATATGACGTCACTGTCACATGAGGACCATTACAATCTCATTGTATCTATCTGCTATAACTTGTTCTGCTGAAAACATTATATTTCACTGAGAGTTGGTTTTTATTATTTAAGAACCGTTAACAAAGTCTTGTTTTGCCTTGTAAATCTTTTAATTTTCAGGCATTTAAACAAAGGACAGGCAGATGGCCTGCCTCTGGTCTAGAAGAATATGGCACAGAATATATTAAATGATGATGTGGTTGCCAGATTGCAGAAAAACGCTTACCATACAAACTTGTTTACTAAGCAATAAAGACATTTAGGATTTAGGATATATTGTTGTTATAATTTTTGTTATCAACTCAATTTAATAGCATTTATATAGCATTTTAAATGAGCCTTTATCATTTTTATTTCTTTATCATTTTTATTTCTTTATTTATTACAGATTTTTAAGACAGCCAGTGCAACATACAAAAATGACCTTTTTGACCTTTTGAGTGGACCTTTAAGCAGATAAAATATTTGCAAGCCATGGGTTTGTTATGGATTTGTAGAATAGCTGTTCTTGTTATTTCAAATTTCATAATTAAGTCATTATAATTTTATTAAATATAGTGTAAGTTAATGGAATATGGAGTTATTTAACACTCTAAATAAAACTAATAAAAACACTAAATAAAACACAATGTAATTATTAAATACATCATGAACATGATGCTGAATGCTGACATTAATACAAGTATAATGAAATAAGGTGTTAAATACTCGAATTTTTCGTTTATTTTTTTATATGTTATGTTTATTTAATTAATATTAATTTCTTTATATTTATTAAGTTTTTAAATCACTCCGTAGGCATAGAGGCTAATTGCAGAACTTAAAAAAAAAAAAAAAGGTGAAGTTGTGAATGTGTTTTATTTTGTTAAATGGTCGGTAGTCTTTCATGAATGCACATTATCATAATATATATATATATATATATATATATTCATGCTATGTTTCTATTTTTACAAACATTTTGTTTTTTAAATGTCTGTTTAAAACGTGCTAAATAGAGGAAAGGGGGATTTGCTGACAAAGTATCTGGCAACCCACGGGCGCAATCTGTACACCGGCAGGGTTTGTGCTTTACGGGAGTGATCTTTTTATTATGCGATCTATTTAAACACCAAGCCTTCATTGTACATGTACGTTTTTAAGGCTGCATAGCGTTTAGCTGTTTGTTTGGCAACATCCCTTCAGTAGCCTTTAATCTCTTACGTTATTTCTGTCGTTTCAATGGCAAGACGGCAATTAAAGGTACAGACGCCTATCGATTATTATTGTCCTGCCAGCTAGGTAAGACACAGTGAATATTAACGTTACCTCTGCAGCTTATTTTGTAGTATTTGCATAATCTGCATGATAATGCTGCGAATACTCACTAGGTTGCTAAAAATAGCATTTATAGGTTAATGATTTTCGGTACAGTTTAATCTCATCCTGGCTCAATCAGACATCAAATCTTCAATAATTCATAATGCGCGCTAACAAGTCAGTTTATAGTCAAATGGAAATGTATTGAGATCGAATTTTTGTGTTGAACACTTGACGCTCGCGGCAGGTTGGTCGCGCTGTATTAAAGTGAATCGCAAAGGCCAGAGGCGGATTGAGTGATCAAGGTGGCCGAGAGAGGAGACAGAAGATGGGCTTTCGGAGTGAGGAGATGTGTTTGGCGCAGCTGTTCCTGCAGTCCGGTTCGGCGTACGACTGCATCAGCGAACTCGGAGAAATGGGGCTGGTTGAATTTCGAGATGTAAGTTTGAACTCAACGGGTGTGTATCAAATCTTAGTGAGCTGCCTAGCTAGACAGCATTTCTGGGGCATCATAGGCGCGTTCCGAGCATAGACTGTATAAAAACAGGTTCCGAGTCACCGATGCTGCGTGCACCTGATGCCCCAAAAATGCTGTCTAGGTAGATTTTGAGCCACAGCCTGAATTCTCAGGGCAGATTGAAGTAAATTGAGTGTAAATTATCGGCATTACCTGGCAAGCCATGTTTGTTTGCTGCGTGTCGCTTATAGGTGTGAAACGGATTGAATTAAATGCATGTTGAATCTCACATGTGTGCACATTTTGTCCTGGTCATACAGGGAGGCTGATGTATTCCAGCCAGGTTAATGTCCTGGTTAACGCTGAGCTGGATCAATTGCTTGCTTGAAAAATAGAGCAAGTCTGTTTAAAAGCCTGTGTTTTCTATTCACCCTGAGGTTGTTTGACACTCATTAACGACTTCATGGGCTATGTATGTGTTGGTCACATATGTGTGTGACCTACTGTTTAGGTTGGCATCAGTAAGGGCAGCTGACAAATCAATTTTGAGATTTTGTTGGACAGTTTTCTATGAATTAAATTTTTTGGCATGCAGCATACATTTAAAATGAATACAAAATGTTGGACCAGTCACGGGTCCTAAGCCTTGTTGTTATTGTTAACTAAACTATTAAAAGTCATTGTCAACTGAAGTGAAGCTAGAATGAAATAAAATATAAATATAAGTGCTTGAAATATAGTGCATGAGTCTTATAAACCAGTTTTATGTTGATTCTATGTTGATTTTTCTCCTTTTTGAAGCTGTAAGCTCCATTCCTCATTTATTGCAGTGACAAAGCTGTCAGTCGACTTTACATGAGGAGACTAATGTCTGTTGATCAGCCAAGCAGACCCGATTATTATGCAATGCTGAAATCTGAACATTGACCAAATATCATCTGATTAAAATGCCCACAGCCTTGTCTTGTTGTCTCTCGATTGTAATATGTTGTTGTGTCAAACATACAAGTCATAATCTGATGACCTGTTCCAGCTGAACCCCAGCGTCAGCTCCTTCCAGCGCCGCTTCGTCAGTGAGATCAAGAGATGTGAGGAGATGGAGAGGATTCTGGGTAAGAGATCTTTATTGAACACTCTGTAAATTTTAGGTCAAGCCTAAACCTCTCCTGCTGAGGATCTTTGAACTTCAAAATCTGGTGCTAAATATTAGCTACAATTACTTTCTTCATTTTGCGATACGTTTCCATCTTAGCCTTAGAGGTATGTTACACAGACGACAAAGTTAGAATCAAAAGATCAAAAATAGTATAATTACGATGGAGTTTTGCTGGAGTAACATAAGAAACAAGCACAGAACAGACTATTTTTGTATATTAGAATAGACTTTGTTCTGATGTGTTTGCATTGTTATGCTTCTCTCACTGTTATGTTTCTGTGTGCTCTTGAATCAATGTTTAAAACTCAATTTCTTTGTTTCCATCACCTATAGGGTATCTGCTGAGGGAAATCAGGAAGTTTAATCTTGCAGTGCCAGAGGCTGAAGTCCCTCCTGTTGCTCCTGCACCCAAAAATGTCTTAGAAATCATGGTAGGTGCTGAGATATACTGATATTGGCTGCTTTATTAAGCAAGGTAAATGTGCCAAACAGACTTTTTCTAGTTTCCATAAATACTGTCTTGGGTCTGAGTTCTCTTTAAGCAAAATTAAAGGGATAGTTTACCCCAAAAAATGAAAATTCTGTCATTAATTACTCACCCTCATGCCGTTTCAAACCTGTAAGACCTTGGTTCATCTTCAGAACACAAATTAAGATATTTTTGATGAAATCCGAGAGCTCTCTGACCCTGTATAGACAGTAATGCAACTACCACATTCAATGCCCAGAAATGTAGTAAGGACATCGTTTAAAATAGTCCATGTGACATCAGTGGTTCAACCTTAATTTTATGAATCTACGAGAATATTTTTGTGCACAAAGAAAACAAAAATAATGACTTAATTCAACAATTTCTTCTTTTCCGTGTCAGTCTTTGACACGCGCTCACAAGAGTATAGTGAAAGATTTCCCCAAAGATTTTCTGCATCACCCTGGTGCCATTTTGGAGAATATAAGCTGGACGTAAACAGCGTATGCTGTTCTGTGTCAGCTGCGTCACGAGGAAACCTGTAAGACCTTGGTTCATCTTCAGAACACAAATTAAGATATTTTTGATGAAATCCGAGAGCTCTCTGACCCTGTATAGACAGTAATGCAACTACCACATTCAATGCCCAGAAATGTAGTAAGGACATCGTTTAAAATAGTCCATGTGACATCAGTGGTTCAACCTTAATTTTATATACTCTCCAAAATGGCACCAGGGTGATGCGGAGGACACGAATTGTTGAATAAAGTCGGGGGGTTTTTCTTTTGCGCACAAAAAGTATTCTCGTAGCTTCGTATTAATTGCGGATGAACCACTGATGTCACATGGATTATTTTACAGATCCCCTTGCTACGTTTCAGGACTTGTTGAACATTTCAGTTGCGTTGCTGCCTATGGAGGGTCAGACAGCTCTCAGATTCCATCAAAAATATCTTAAATTGTGTTCCGAAGATGAACAAAGGTCTTACGGGTTTAAAACGACATGAGGGTGAGTAATTAATGACAGAATTTTCATTTTTGGGTGAACTAACCCTTTAATGTAAAAGTCTGTGAAAGTGATTTGTGCCTCATACATCGCTACACTATTGACAATTACTAGTGGACCTTTTCTGCAACAACAACAGTAAATGTAGAGCAGCAGAGTACTGTTTACGGCTACTCTATGGAATTTTGTGGGTGAAATCCAGTCATTTAATAGAAATCCGGGCAATTTCACTTTATGGTGAAACATTTCCCCACACAGTTTTCAGAAGTTCAATTTGGCTTGAAAGTGACTTCTAGTTGAGTTGTGCTTCATACATCACACTACACTACTGACAATTGACTCTTCACAGGGAGTTTGACTGACAGGCGATCTGACCAATCATAATGTCGAATCTGCCATTTTGTCCAACAAACTTGAAAAATGGTGTGTATTGACGTCTTTTCTTGGTTGAAACAAGACACCTTTTGATGTTCATTCATGTTATTTTGTGCTATAACTAGTAAAAAAGAATAGATGATCGGTTCACATTCTACTTGAACTGAGGCGCTACAGCGATCTGTCACGACACATTAAAGAGCCACAAAACAGCATCTATTGTTTGAATTTCTTAAAAAGGAAACAATTTGAAAGCTGAGACTTTTTCATACCAAAAGTTAACTTGCTATGTCTTGTCTGACGGCGTGTTGTCAGTTTCCTCTTTTCTCCGCGATGTATTTTTCACTGAGTGAGAACATGATGTGTGGTGTGAGCGCAATGGCTTGTCGAACATAGCAAAAGTTACAAAGGGGCTCGGGTCTTTGCGAAGGGTCAATTGACAATGGACTTTTTCTGCCTACAAAATTTTGCCGAAATTTCGCAAATGTAGAGCAGCAGAGTACTACTTAGTGTTGCTTTACGTAATTTCATGGATGAAATTAAGTAATTTCAGTAGGAGGAATCTCAACAATTTCACGTTTAATTTGGCTTGAAAGTGACTTCTGTGAGTTGTGTTTCTTACATCGCTACACTATTGACAATATACAATGGACATTTTATTGTGGGTGCAAATTTAACCCACATTTCAGACCTTTTTATTGTGAGTGTAAGTTTCTTTAATGTGATGCTCCTTGAAAAATTGCAGCAAGTATTACATCATATAACAGATGTTTGTGTGTAAAGGGTATTGAAGGTTATAGACCCCTAAACGAGAAGAAAATTCCCTCCCATGCAGTTTTAGTCAATTACAGTCTATATATTTTTGGCCTGATGGCCATGTGCTCCGTGGTTTGTGGTAATTGATTGTATATGAGAACTCCAGTTCTCAGCGTCAAGACCCAGTGCTGGTAATTGACCGTGTCAAGTTGCCTAGAGTGATTGATTGTGTACAATGTGGGAGAGAAAGCTTTCTGTGAATGGGGGAATTGATTATGCATGGTGGATTCATCATGTGTGGCTTTGCTTTATAGTAGTACACATGATAAGTACACTCATTTTTTTATTGTGTTAAGTATTGTTTTGGATAATGTTGTGCTGAGTTTTGTTGACCTGGTGTATGTCTCGTTTTGAAGGCATTTATAAATATTGAATGTGTAAGTGTGATGTGTTTTAACATCACTGATGGAAGGTCATTGGCTGTTGTCAGGAGCAACTGCAGAGGCTGGAGGTGGAGCTCAGCGAGGTGGCCAAGAATAAAGAGAAGCTCCAGCGGAACCTGCTGGAACTGACGGAGTACACGCACATGCTGAGAATCACACACACGTTCATGCACAGCCGCTCCAGGGTGAGTCTCCATTCACCAGTATTAATGTGGCCTGTGTGACATGATGTATAGTGACTTAAACTACTGTAATTGTGAGAGAACTGTGAGCAAACGCACCAAAGCTTTTGGTACTCTGGGAGTCACATGACATTTATGGTGCTTATGATGGAGAAACATACAAGCCACATTTTCTGGGACCAGATCAGCTTGGATTCAACCATATGTTTGTCTTATTTGCCACGGTTAGCTTTCTTTTGTAAAAAATGTAGGCCTAATGTTGACCAGTGGTTGACTAGTTCCATTATCTTTAAAGTAGCATGCCAGATATCATATATTAAATTCACTGATGGCAATTGAAATGCTCAAAAATTGCTGAAATAATTTTATATATATATTTGATATAATACAATTTAAAAGCAAATAGATGAACAAAATAGCTGAAATGTAGAATTTTTTAATTATTATTTAAATAACATAAATTGTGTAGAATTCACTAAAATGTAATATAATACAATTTGAAAACAAAGGACGAAAACAAAATTTGCTGACATTTTGGGAAAAAAAAAAAGTTTAACCAAAATTGCTAAGGTCTTTAAAATATTTGTAAATATTATCTGTTGACATAACTGTTGTTATATTTTGGAATGAACACAATCATATATTCTTTCATATATTCAGTCAAATGGACACATTTATCAGCCAATGCTAATAATTTAAAATGGCCAAATTTTGGCTGATTATTAGATTTAGCTTATATATTCGTCAATCACATATTATTGTTAATAGAAACCTTCTGTTTGATGATTGCAATCTGTAGCTCTCAGATATTTGTTAAATCTTAATTGATTATGTGAATGTGGATGTGTCTGTGTTTAGCATGAAGCCCTGGGCCCTCAGTATGAGGAGTTCCCGTCTCTGGAGACTGAATCAGTGACAGGCTGCACCAGCATGCAGAGACTGGGCGCCAAACTCGGGTGAGTCACAAAGACCCTCTCACTTACATCTTTTAAACAGATCAGTGTGTCTCGGTCTACATCCACACCGCTGTGACCTTACGTACGTGTGATGTTTGTGTTTCAGGTTTGTCTTATTTTTTGTGTGGATCTATTAATTTTCTTCTACATTATATTAAAATCAAACTCATACATACAGTGAATTCAATACACTTTTTCTATGATGAGCAATTTCTGAATTCAAATTCATTTTTTTTAGTATTTAACATAATTCTTAACATGATAAGACTGTCAAGTCTGTAATTAGCAATTACATTCAAGTAATTATTAAAAATAATGCCATTAAAAAAATGGAAATTATTTTTTGTGTGGATCTATTAATTTTCTTCTACATTATATTAAAATCAAACTCATACATACAGTGAATTCAATACACTTTTTCTATGATGAGCAATTTCTGAATTCAAATTCTTTTTTTTCTTTTTTTTTTTTTTGGCATTGAGTCTGAAAGTTTGTGGTGATTCAACTGTCCTGATATTATAATGAAGAAAAATGCCTGTATTTTGGCATAATCTATTATTATTATTTCTTAGGAAAAAAAAAACCCAAATATGATTTGTTTATATTTTAAAAACTTTTGTCTGCTAAAACATCAAGTCATGCGGTGCGACCAACATGCAGAAGAAAACAGGTCAAAAGTCTCTTAACATATCAAATCTTTTTGAAACACTGGAAACAAGAAGGTGCTATGGAACGACTAAAGACATCCTTTTGAAGTATATGCCCACTGACCATTATTGAAAACAAAATAAAAGTATTTTGCAGATGGCATATGTGAACATGTTCTGTCCCTAAGTCTGTCTGTCATATTGAATGTTGTTCTATGGTTTCCACAGTTACCACTGTCATCTCTACCCCCACCCTGAAACAGATGAGGAAAGGGTCGATGTGATGGACAGCTTGAGGACACGCATCCAAGACTTACAAAACGTACGTCTTCTGCTTCTCCCGAGTGCCTTCAGAGTCTCCTTATGGGTTTGATTATCGGTTTGTCCTCTGCAAAATAATGCTGACGTTACCGCATTCACTGGAGGATTGGCATAATTATTTGATCTTGCTATGTCATAATTAAAACGTTAATGAAGTGATCTTTGTGCATTAGGTTTTGCACCGCACCGAGGATTACTTGAAGCAGGTCTTGCATACGGCGTCTGAGTCGACGCACTCGTGGGTGCTGGAAGTGAAGAAGATGAAAGCCATCTATCACATCCTTAACCTCTGCAGCTTTGACGTCACCAACAAGTGTCTCATCGCTGAAGTGTGGTGTCCAGTCAGCAATCTGGCGAACCTGAGGAGGGCGTTGGAGGAGGGCTCAGTGAGTAAAATCGTTCTCATTACACGCTAGTCTGATTTGATCCAACTACTGACGTATGAGAAGCAATTAAGAAGTTTTAATGTGCCTTCGAGACAATTACACAATCTGAGATAAGTGCTGTAACTGTAGCATCTTTAAAAAGAATAGTTCACCCAAAAAAGAAATTTTGCTGTCAATGTACTCACCCTCAGGCCATTCAAGATGTAGATGTCTTCATCAGAACAGATTTGGAGAAATTTAGCATTACATCACTTGTTCATCAGTAGATCCTCTGCAGTGAATGGGTGCCGTCAGAATGAGAGTTCAAACAGCTGATAAAAACATCACAATAATCCACAAGTAATCCACACCACTCCAGGATTCTGATGTGAGAGGAGGACAACAGGGGATGGACTTTTCCACTGGAGGAAGCGTTAATATATGGATTATGGACTATATTTTGACTAGAAGCAATGGTTTAAAGTTAAAATGGCTTAATGATGGATTTATTTCTTACAAACACAGCTTTTCACTTCATAAGATGTTAACTGATGGACCGGAGTGGTGTGGATTACTTTCATCAGTAGATCCTCTGCAGTGAATGGGTGCCGTCAGAATGAGAGTTCAAACAGCTGATAAAAACATCACAATAATCCACAAGTAATCCACACCACTCCAGGATTCTGATGTGAGAGGAGGACAACAGGGGATGGACTTTTCCACTGGAGGAAGCGTTAATATATGGATTATGGACTATATTTTGACTAGAAGCAATGGTTTAAAGTTAAAATGGCTTAATGATGGATTTATTTCTTACAAACACAGCTTTTCACTTCATAAGATGTTAACTGATGGACCGGAGTGGGGTGGATTACTTGTGGATTATTGTGATGTTTTTATCAGCTGTTTGGACTCTCATTCTGACGGCACCCATTCACTGCAGAGGATCCTTTGGTGAACAAGTGATGTAATGATACGTTTCTCCAAATCTGATCCAATAAAAGAATGACTTGAGGGCGAGTGAATTTTTAAGCAAATTTTCATTTTTGGGAGATGTATTCCTTTAATTTTCTTAATAGAGAAAAGGTGACGCCACCGTCCCTTCCTTTGTGAACCGTATCCCAAGCAGTGACACTCCACCGACACTTTTGAGGAGCAACAAGTTTACCTCAGGCTTCCAGAGTATAGTGGAAGCGTATGGAGTGGGCGACTACAGGGAGGCCAGCCCAGGTGAGTGCAGAACACCAACTATTATTTACAACCTTAATGAGAAGCTACAAGGCTTACACTGGAAATTAGTAAAAGCAATAGTTCACCCAAAAATGAAAATGTTGTCTTCATTTACTCACCCTCATGTTGTTCCAAAACTATAAGACTTTCATCTGTGGAGCACAGAACAAGATATTTTGAAGAATGTTCATGCTGCTCTTTTCAGTACAATAAAAGCAGTGACTAGAGGCTGTCAGGCTCCATAAAGTGTTCCATATGGTTCACCTTTAGCCATACACTACCATTTAAAAATACAGTAAAAACAGATATTGTGAAATATTATTACAATTTAAAATAACTCTTTTCTATTTGTATATATTTTGAAATGTAATTTATTCCTGTGATCAAAGCTGAATTTTCAGCACCATTCCTCCAGTCTTCAGTGTCACATGATCCTTCAGAAATCAATCTAATATGCTGATTTGCTGCTCGAGAAACATTTGTGATTATTATCAATGCTGAAAACAGTTGTGCTGCTTAATATTCATGATTTTCAGATTGTTAATGAATTTAGTTTTTTATTTTTCTTTCCTTCCCTCACAGCTCCTTATACCATTATCACCTTTCCCTTCCTGTTTGCGGTGATGTTCGGAGATCTTGGTCATGGTTCAGTCATGACTCTCTTTGCTTTGTGGATGGTGTTGACTGAGAAGGACCACAAGCGAAGACAACCAGGAAATGAGGTCAGAGTTGTAACGAAATTTAATTAAACTACAATTAACCATAATGCTGATCCAAATATGTCATTTTTTGTTTCTGATTAAATGATTGTCTCTGTTCAGATCTGGACGACCTTTTTTGATGGGCGGTACATCATACTGATGATGGGATTATTCTCCATATACACTGGACTCATTTATAATGACTGTTTCTCCAAATCCCTCAACATCTTTGGCTCAGCCTGGAGTGTCAAGGCCATGTTCACACAGCAGGAGTGGACGTAAGACACAAAACGCACTTTTTAGGGTCCAAGTACTGATAGTTATAGCGCCACCAGCTGGCAGCCGGAAGTATGGTACTAAAACACCTTGAGAAAAATCCTTTTGTATTTACCTGCTTAAATGCCATTGCTTTCCCGTCATAGTGCTTGGGCCCGTCATTTCAGCTTGCAGCTATAATTCCATTTTTATTTTATTTAAAGGGTTAGTTCACCCAAAAATGAAAATTCTGTCATTAGTTACTCACCCTCATGTCGTTTCAAACCCGTAAGACCTCCGTTCATCTTCGGAACACAAATTAAGATATTTTTGATGGATTCTGAGAGCTCTCTGACCCTCCTATTGACCGCAAGAATCCTTACACGATCATGGTCCAGAAACGTAGCAAGGAGATCGGTAAAATAATCCATGTGACATCAGGGGTTCAACCGTAATTATACGAAGCTACGAGAATACTTTTTGTGCGCAAAAAGTCGTTATTTTTGTTTTCTTTGCGTACAAAAAGTATTTTCGTAGCTTCGTAAAATTGTGTTCTTACAGGTTTAGAACGACATGAGGGTGAGTAATTAATGACAGAATTTTCATTTTTGGGTGAACTAACCCTTTAAGGATCCACAATAATTATTGTACACTATTGTTTTCCTCCTTTTACTCTGGCACAGAAATGAAACTCTACAAACAAATGCTTTACTCACCTTGGATCCCAACGTTTCCGGTGTTTTCTCTGGACCTTATCCATTGGGCATTGATCCAGTGAGTGCACACTCTCTGAAGATTTATGAAGCACATTTCTGTGGGTGGAAGCCACATCCTGAAATTATACATTACTGCTCAGAGTAATTCACTGATATTGGTTTCAGAGCTCTAATTTGTTGTGTTCGGTTGACCTGTAGATTTGGAACATGGCCGTGAATCGCCTGACCTTCCTCAACTCCTACAAGATGAAGATGTCTGTGATCATTGGAGTCATTCACATGACCTTTGGGGTGGTGCTCAGTGTCTTCAACCACTTGTGAGTGAGCATCAGATTATTTAGGTCTTGGTATATGTGTAATGGTGAAGGCTCTATTACTAATTATTACACGAAGTGATTTAGCACAGGGATTTTCAAACTGGGGTCCGAGGAATGTTTTTTTTGAATGGTATAGTTTTTATTGATGTATTGTTTTCATTTTTATATTTTCTGTTCTTCAATTTTATTTGAATGTTTAGTGTTTCTAAATATCTGTTTATTGATATGTCGGATTAGTTTTATTTTTTATATTTTCCACTTATTTGGATTTTAATTTTTGATTTTAGTGAATTTGTTTTGTGTTTCTGTACTTTTTATTTTTTTATATTTTTATATTTTATATATATATATATATATATATGTTATTTTAGTACATCACATTAAACTAAATTAAAATGAGAAATGTTGAATGTAGCTAAAACAAAATAATACATTTTGCTTTATTTCAGTAAGCATTTGTTTTATTTCAAGTAGCAATTTTTTATGATTTTAGTTCCAGTCAACTATAATAACCCATAATAATAATAAAAAATATTGATTTAATATTGATTTATGTATATTTATACATTTGTTTAAAGATATTTTACAGACATATTGATTTATAAATGTATTTATAATTTATTTATAAATAAAATGTTATAAAAAATTATTTACTTATTTGTTTTTAAATTAAATATGCTTAGTAGTTTAATGTAATCATTTTTAACATTTACAGCATTTACATATTATTATTGTTTCATTCTACTTTAAAAAATCTGGTCAGAAATCATGAGATTAATCGTGATTAACAGTAAGAAATAAATACCCAAAGTGCATACAAAAGTGTTACAAGACAATCTTAGTGCTCATCTCTTCTTTCTTGTGATGTACATGTTGTATGTACATGTCCTATCATTTTATTTTTTCATATAATCTTTTAATCATTTGCTTTGGATTCATGATTTAAAGGGGTCATATGATGCTGCTAAAAAGAACATTATTTTGTGTATTTGGTGTAATGAATTAATTTTAGAAACAGTTTTGTGTTTTACATATATATATTTCTGTTCATACTTCGCACAGTATAAATAGATATTTACACATGAAAAGTTCCATATAAAAGCATTCTGCGTGACTCACATAAAAAATTATTAGAAGCACATGAGCACAATTGTGCATAATTTATCCTTACTCAAATACTCTCTGCATTAAAGAGGTGGTTGACTGTTTTTTTTCTAGGCTTGATTGTGTTTATGGGGTGCAGTCTAACAGTCTAGTGTTAATGCTTCATTTGAAAAAAATTCATTATTTTTCACATAATTTACCTTTATTCTACACTGCTCTGTCCCTTCTCCGATGAACGCTCTGATGATTTCCTGTTTTTATGAAGCCCCTCCCTCAGAAATACGCAATGGGCTCTGATTGGTTAGCTAGCCAAGTGTGTTGTGATAAGCTAAACCGCCAGTGCGTGTCTAAACGTCTCGCCTCTCACCTCAGAATGCGCTCCAGTTGTATTGTAAACAATGGCGTCGTCAATATTGCTTATCAATTTGAGCCTGAATGAGACCCAGAGAATATTAGTGAAGAGGATCGCGCAGAACCTGAGCAAGCACGGCCCTTACAGGACGTTTCAGAATGCTATGTTTTTTGTTTGTTGTTGTCTCATACTTTTAGATACGCTGTTAATTGTGAATGCTACAGCTTATGTTAGCTTCTACTATACGGTTTTATCCTGATTAAACCTTTAATACAGCAGAATACATGATTGCGTTGTAGCATTTTTGTAACGGTAAGAAGTGTTTGCCAGCAAGTATTGCTCGTTACCACGGCAACTGCGTGTCTCGTAGCTATGTGAAAAATATCAGTCTGTCTTTACCACTGATCTATAATATAATAGTCATTATATATAAATCAGTGGTCTTTACACATAAAGTGTATAATTGGAACACTTCATTGATGGAGCTGATGATCTGAGAGAGAGATGCAGAGCAGGAGATGTGAGGAACAGTATTAAGAACCGCTGCTTTAGAACATTGATTTTGAAACTTGTGAATCCATTAGAATCGTTAAAAGACAGAATCGCGATTCATATATGAATAGATTTTTTTGTGCACCCCTAGTTTTGACGGCACGGCATCAACTCCTTCCTCTTCTCTAATGCAGCGCAACATGGCTCCACCCCCTTTGTTGCATGGGTTTGTGATGTCACCAACCCGGGAAGTAGTTTGTTGTAGTCCCTACGAGCCGTTTTTGTAGGCATTAAACTGCCATCATTTTAAAAGAGATATCTCTGTTTGCACTGAACTTTCAGCGCCATAACTTTGCAGATATTGTTTATGCTCAAACGGCAACATTACACACTAACTAAAGTAAAAAAAAAAAAATGGAAACCACCCCTTTAAGCTCTCCTTGCTTGTAAACACTACATTCTGTCTAAATTCTGCTCTTTTCCTCTCTGTGTATTTACAGGCACTTCCGACAGAAGTTTAAGATCTATCTTCTCTTTCTTCCTGAGCTGCTCTTTCTACTTTGTCTCTTTGGGTACTTGGTCTTCATGATCTTTTACAAATGGCTGGCGTTCTCAGTGCGAGACTCACAGCTGGCTCCAAGCATTCTCATCCACTTTATCAACATGTTCCTAATGCAGGAGAGCGCCACTACACCCCTTTACCCTGGCCAGGTGTGTGTGTGTGTCTGTGAACACTAGTGTGAGCACTTCCTTCAATCTGCCTGATGTCTGTGTTTGTGTTAATCCTTGTGTTAATAAACAGATTGGACTGCAGGTGTTTCTAGTGGTGTTGGCTCTGCTGTCGGTGCCAGTGCTGTTATTCGGGAAACCTCTGTACCTCTACTGGCTGCATCATGGCGGGAAGAGTCTGGGGGTCCACAGGGTGTGTCTGTGTTCTTGTGTATGTATGTGTTCGTATCTGATGTCACATGATTTCACATGGTACATTCATGGTCTGTTTGGTCCTACTAGCTCATACTAAACAACTAGAGAAAAAGAAAAATGATTGCGGCTGTAGATCACTTTAAAAATGCTAACATTTTACAATAAGATCCCATTAGCTGACATTAACAATTAGCAATTGTTAATGTTAGCTCAGATCCATTAAACAATATTAACAGAGACAGCTTATGAATTTTAAATAATGTATTAGTAAAGGTTAAAATTAACATTAACTAAGATTAATAAATGCTTTAGTCGAATTTTTTATTGTTAGTTCATGTTAACTAATGTTAACAAATGGAACCTTATTGTAAAATGTTTTAAAAAATGAACTTATTCACACTTATCATTAAAATTGGTAATCAATATATTTGCACATTTAATTTTTAAATAAATGTTGAATCAACAAAGTATTTTAATAAGTTAAATAGTTTAAATAATTTGTCTAATGGCATCTCTTTACTGTTATTATTGACAATACCAATACTTTTGTTAAATTGATTCTTTCACATTTTACATATTAAATTAGTTATTATAGCCATTCAAAAGTATATTTGAATTATTTAACATTTTAATAGGCTAACTACAAATTATCAGACAACATTTTCTTATTTACGTTATTATACACCCCACCAAAACATATATTATTTAAATTATACACCATAAAAAATTTTGCTTTTAAATTTATGCTGATTAAACCGTTTAATGTAGTTAAACTAATTAAAATGTAAAATAATGTTTTTCAGTAAAGAAGTTCCTAATATAGTACAAGAAGAATTTCTATATATAAGACATTCAGATACATTATGGTCAGGAGAAATTGAGGGAAACTCAGCTTAATTTGTCATAAAATATATATATAAAATCACAATACAAAAAAAATCTTAATCAAACTCAAAATACTGTTTATTGTTTTTAATGATTTGGTGTGATATGTGACCCGCATGCTTTAGCGAGATTGACCCAAATGACAAAAATGTAGTCTTCAGATGGATGTGCATGTGTGTTTAGCAAAATATATATAAAGATACATTGATATTTGATGGACTGGTTAAAAAGGGTGAAGATACTGCATCATATTACTTTGTGTGCAGGGCTACGAACGAGTTCGGCGTGTGAGTGAAGAAGACCTGTCACCGTCTGTAGTCCATGATGAAGAGGAGGGACTAAGTGACTCAGGAGGGCCTCGGGAGGTTGAAGTTGACCTATCTCATATTCAGTCACCATTAAAACACAGATTTGTCCTGTATGAATGTCACTAACAGCATGTTTGTTCACTGGCAGATTGATTTCGGAGACATCTTCCTGCATCAAGCAATTCACACCATAGAGTACTGTTTGGGCTGCATTTCCAACACGGCCTCCTACTTGCGTCTCTGGGCCCTGAGTCTCGCTCACGCCCGTGAGTGTCTGATTCATTACATCCTGGGCATATGAATCTGTTTTCTAGACTATTCATGCATATGTTGTGTGTGTGTGTGTGTGTGTGTATCTCAGAGCTGTCAGAGGTACTGTGGGCGATGGTGATGCGTCTGGGTCTGAGGATGAGCTCCAGCCTGGGCGTGCTTTTCCTTGTTCCTGTGTTCAGTGTCTTTGCTCTGCTCACTATCTCCATTCTCTTGGTCATGGAGGGTCTGTCCGCTTTCCTCCATGCGCTGCGTCTTCACTGGTGAGCACACAGCCTCAGATACAGCCAGGTTTGATTATCAGAAATGGGAATTAAATTAAAAAGTCTTCTAGAAGAGACTTATCTTATTTTTCTTCTCAGAATACTTTTTTTAAAGGGATAGTTCACCCCAAAATGAAAATTCTGTCATTAATTACTCACCCTCGTGTCGTTCCAACCCCGTAAGACCTTCGTTCATCTTCGGAACACGAATTAAGATATTTTTGATTGATTCTGAGAGCTCTCTGACCCATGTCGTTCCAAACCCGTAAGACCTTCGTTCATCTTCGGAACACAAATTAAGATATTTTGGATGAAATCCAAGAGCTTTCTGACCCTCCGTAGACAGCAACGCAACTGAAATGTTCCCAGACAGAAACGTAGCAAGGACATCGGTAAAACAGTCCATGTGACATCAGTGGCTCAACTTCAGTTTTGTGAAGCTACGAGAA
Source organism: Sinocyclocheilus rhinocerous (assembly GCF_001515625.1). NCBI lineage: Eukaryota > Metazoa > Chordata > Actinopteri > Cypriniformes > Cyprinidae > Sinocyclocheilus > Sinocyclocheilus rhinocerous. Next base: position 1,078,224 of record NW_015633524.1, read on the forward strand.
TACTTTTTGAGTGCAAAGAAAACTAAAATATCATAATTTATTCAACAATTCTTCTCCCCTGAGTTACGTTTTCTGCCATTTTGGAGAGTACCCAAGAACGTAATCAGCGTTGTTTACGTTAGGAGGGGAAAGCACGCGCATGAACATAATCGGCGTAATCAGCGTTGTTTACAATTTTAGGGTAAAATCGTGCGTATGCGTTGTGATACTCTCCAAAATGGCGGAAGACAGTAACTCGGGGGAGAAGAATTGTTAAATAAAGTCGTAATTTTTGTTTTCTTTGCGCACAAAAAGTAATCTCGTAGCTTCGCAAAATTGAAGTTGAGCCATTGATGTCACATGGACTGTTTTACCGATGTCCTTACTACGCTTCTGGAAATGGGAACATTACAGTTGCGTTGCTGTCTATGCAGGGTCTGAGAGCTCTCACATTTAATCAAAAATATCTTAATTTGTGTTCTGAAGATGAACGAAGGTCTTACGGATTTGGAACGACATGAGGGTGAGTAATTAATGACAGAATTTCATTTTGGGGTGAACTATCCCTTTAATATTTTAACATTAAATTGGAAGTAGGTCTGCACAGTGAATCGTATTTTAATTATGATCACGATTTCTGCTTCTTTCGATTTATTAAGCATAATAATCTGCGATATTTGCCCGCTATATATTTATCCTGAAAACATTTTATTTTAATTTGAGATTTGCATTATCTTGCATTGGTAAGAAGCCTCCACAAGCACTCATGGTTGCGGTTGCCAGATGTCAAGAGCTTTAATCCCCCAATGAGAGATTTTCTCTTAAAAGCCCCTTTCACACAGCGCGTTGATCCCAGAAAAGTGCCTTCTGTGTGAACGCAAACATTTCCCGGGATTGATCAAGGAAACGATCCCAGGATGGGGACCTAGTAACATTGCGGGGATCAGTGCTGGAACCCAGCCCTGTGTGAACAAAAGGCAGGACCAATGCCGTAAAGGGTGTGTCGTAGTGACGACGCACGTTATCGTGCAACCCTTTTAACGGTTGTTTTGAAGGCAGATCAATGTTCAAGGTAAAAAATATGTGTGTAAACTGGAATGAAGCAGAGATCAGGGAGCTCCTCACTCACTATCCGCGCTGAAGCTGAGATTGTCCGCCAGCTTAGTGGAATGGTGCATGTCACATTGCCTGCCACATCCTAATGTCACGTGTCTTTACGGGATGCGTTTTAACGCACACACAGACTCCGGAAAATCACTAGCAGTGTGACTCATTATCAGTGCATTTTCCGGAATCTCTGTGTGAAAGAGGCTAAATTGATACATTTCTGCCCAGTGGTTTACTTAATCCTCCCAACCTGGCAACCATGCATACGTGTGCGCTGTCTACCTTAGGGAAAAAGCGCTAATGAGCTAAAAACCCTGGCAAGCATGCAAGTTGGAGTTTAACCATGTCTATTGAGATAATCTTCTTTAATAAACATGTAATACAGCCTGTTTTTCTTTCACACGGTCATCTGTGCTGTTAAATCTGCAAGCAAAGCATGCGAGTTGATATTCTCTTGATTTGTGCCTATGTGAAAGGGCAAAAATTCTGATGAAATGGAAAAAAATGATGAAGTTACAATAATCGTGATTGTGTTTTTTAGCAAAATATTCATGATTTAACCGTTTAATCATCATTGTGCAGCCCTAATTTTTAAGATAATATTAATATTTTCAGTTACATTTAAAATAAAAAAAAATATTTTAAAACATATTATTAAAAAAAATCTGTATTTCTCTACCATCTATTTATAGATTATTTTTTACTTTTTGCAGGGTGGAATTTCAGAACAAATTCTACAGTGGAACAGGAGTAAAATTTGCCCCCTTTGACTTCTCCCTGTTGCCCTCTGTCTTTGAGCAAGATGGGTTACTCTGACTGTAACCCACAACACTTTGAACAGGACCCCGTAGCTTATCGTGACCTGCTGACCTTTGGGTACTGGACAATGACCCAGAAGTTGTAGAAGAAAAAACTAGCATTCTTGCACTGCAAAACGTGGTCCCGGTCGGAATCGGATCGGTACGCTAACCTGACAGCCCCATTTGCAGCAGGATTATCAGCTTTGGTTCCATCATGTGCTGTCATTCGAAGATTGTCAACAAAGTCCTGTTATTATATTTATCTTCAGAGATATGACTTGTATTTGGTATTGCACCTTCATAAGCATTTACTGTCATATCTTTTCAAAGTGCCATAACTATTTTTCAATGTACAGTTTTGTATGCTACACTGAAATGTACTTTTGCTTGCTTTAGCTAGGTCTTAGAAAAAAAAACGTTGCAGGTACACTATGGTGTGGGTAATGCTACACTGTGCAATGAACAATGCCAAATAAAAATATATCATTTCCAATGTGATATTAAAGCATAATTTACAGCATTTAGCGTGCAAAGCAGTTTTCCAGGGTAGCATTTTTTTTGTTTGTTTGTTCAAAATGAATTCTAAGACAATAATTTATTCATATTTAAAATGAAACACTTCCGTTTTAATACATGTGTTCATGGTTTAAGAACTGGCAATCCTACAGATGTACATGGGATTACAATTTTGTTTGCAGTATGTTTTTTATCAACACTCCTGTAAATGAACGTTTGTGTTTCAGACTCTCATAAACAAGCTATTATTATATAAATAGTGCAGAGTGGTGCTTATAGTGATGCATTTCTTTCATACATTCATACATCACCCCTCTTTATTTTTTTTTTAAATGGCATCGGTTAAGTAGGTCATTCTGTAGATCCTCCGGACGAATCCATTAACAGAAATATTTGATTTCGCTATATTAATAGTCTTTACTGTATGATGTGCTTTACCAAGCAAAGTGCATCAACACTTAACGTTCAGACAAATTTAAGCATTCCATACCAAATAATCACGAAATTATAAGGTTTGCAATAAATGTCCACCCCCGCTTGATTAAATGGTAGCGCCTGAAGAGTATCATCCACGCATGCGCAGTTTGTGCAACCAAAGGCACACGAAATGGCGTCTGCTGCAGGTAAGAGCTACGCTAAAGCTTTTGTGCAATTTCATGTTAGAGATTTAAAAATATATATATAAATGTCGATATAAATTTTGTTGTCAGTTATAGTTATGGTAAAGTGATGTACTCCATAAAACGCGATGAATCTATTAAATATTTATGTTATCTTGTTTGCCGGTGTGGTTCGAACCGGTTCCGTTTGTCTGCGTGTGAAAATGGGGGAGGGGGGTCGACTCGATAACTGCGATATTGTACATTTTGCTTTGCTTCACACGCATCAAAGTTATTCCTTTAGCTGACAACACACAAATTTACCTTCATTATTTTATAAAATATATATATACCCAGCTTATTTCATTTTGAGCACAAATTCACACGTGCCGGTCTGTTGCTCGGCAACGCTCGAGCTAAGAGGCGGGCTAATTGTTACAAGCACTCGAGCTCAGCTCCTATGATTGTTGTAAATACTATTCAGATGTGTTGTATCAAAATAATACGGTGTTATTCATAATCATGTAAATATTAATCACAGAATGCATCCATTTCAACATCTGCTGTACAGTGTGAATCAATAGTATCAAAACGTATTCACATAACGTTACCTTTTTTTCTCGTGTTACTTTGTGTGTGGCGCTTGTTCGTTGAAACCTACCCATTCTCTCAATCGTCTTCTGGAGAAACAGTTCTTTTACACCACTGTATATACATATTTTATACTTTTGTACACGTATTTTCTTTTTTACATTATTCATTTGTGTTTTGAATGAACCAAGATAAGCGTTTTAAGTGTAACTTATATGAACATACCTTCTGTGATTCAAAATCCTTGTTTTTGTGAACGAGTTTGATATTTTAAATGAATGTTAATGTGTTTTTCTCGCAGATTACAACAGTTACGGACAGGCTGGAACCCAACAGGGGTATGGTTGTAAAACTGTGTAATATTTGTAACGTTATATGTGTTTTTTTTTTTTTTTAATTGCAATTCTTTATAGAGATGGCTTTATCCTTAATCACTAATAATGGACAGCTAGAACATTCATGTATAGTCATGGAAATGTGCTGGTCAAAAGTTGAGGCAATCTTGTATATAACAGTTGTTTATCTATAATAAAATGAGAAAATCATCTTTTATTATCAGGTACAGCTCCTATGCGGCCCAGCCCTCTCAACAGGGTTATGGACAGGGCACTCAGGTAAACGGTCACCTTAAACTCTTTTATTTTCGCCATGCTTTTTGTCATAAGTGCAAAACAGGAGCTGTTAAAGTGGGCCTGGTGTGAGTGGCTTACTGTTTGCTTTCTATAGCAGTCGTATGGTCAACAGCAAAGCTACGGTTCATACAGCCAACCAGCTGACTCGACCTACTCCCAGACCGGCAGCTCCTCGAGCAGTTATGGCCAGCAGCCATATGGATCATCCTACGGACAGCAACCACCAGCCAGCGGTGTGTTCTTTTTATTTTTCATCCATTTTTGTGGTATTCAAATCGAGGTCAGTATCTCCAAGGGGTGTATTTATTCAGTGACTATTTTTACCCTTTGTAGGTGGTTATACTGCCACCCCGGCCACACCGCAGGGCTACAGTCAGCCTGTGCAGGGATATGGAAGCAGCAGCTACGATTCCTCCACAACTGCGGCCTCATCGACCAGCAATAACCAGACCTCTTATAGTGGGCAGGCCAGCTACGGTGCCCAGTCTGCATATCCTGGTTATGGACAACAGCCTGCTTCTGCTGCACCCCCCAGGTATTTGGCTTAATCTGTTATTCGTTGTCCCCCAAAGTTTTTCTATGTATCTATTGGTCACTGATTGTAAATTGTGTCCTTCAGCAGCTACAGTTCTGGCAGCCAGCAGCCCTCTGGATATGAGCAGAGCTCGTATTCCCAGCAGCCTCAGCAAAACTCCTATTCTCAGCAGCAGCAGGGAGGATACCAGGGCCAACAAGGAGGCTATGGACAGCAGAGCTCCTACAGCCAGCAGGGAGGATATCAACAAACTCCAACCCAACAGCAACAGGCTGCGCCTTCCAGCTACCCCCCACCCTCTGGGTCCTATGGACAGCCCCCTGCTAGCCAGTACGGACAGCAGGCCAGTACTGGAGGAGGCTATGGCCAGGCAGACCATAAACCACCCAGTCAGTATGGTAAGTCTGCTGGTAATAGCTTGGCAAAGACTGTCGTATACAAATGTGACAACTTTAGTGACACAATATTCTTTCACAGGTAATTACAGACAGGACCATCAAAACGGCATGGGTGGAGGTGGCTACTCGGGCCCTGAATCTGGAGGATATGGGGGCCCTGGAGAGGGCCGAGGGGGGGAGAACCGCGGGCGTGGCCGGGGTGGGTTTGACCGGGGGATGATGCGAGGAGGTGGTGGCCTGCGAGGGGGCATGAGCCGTGGAGGCATGGGGTAAGTGTGCGTTTGTGCAGTCTCACCTCACCACCTCTTTTACCCCTCAGACAGGAGCTGAAAGAGGCCATACAGGGCTGAGAGCCACGCTGTGTACTTAAATTGGCAGAAATTTGCTTTATTATTTGGAGCCAAAGCTTAAATCATAAACTAATTTTACTCTTTTTTTTTTTTTTTTGTTAAAACAATTTAATTTTTCTCTTTTTTTTTTTTTTTTGTTAAACCAATTCAACACAATTTTTGATATCACAATCTTAACTGCTGAAGCTTTTTTTTTTTTAATTATTAGTTTGATAGCAAGTCCATGCAATTGTTTAAACAAGATGCCAAACTGATTTAAAATTCTGAAGTGCTGCTGCTCTCAGCTCTGCCTCATTATGGCCTAAGGTAAGATGATTGTGCTTTGGGAAAGAATATAATAATTTCAATCTCCCATTCCCTTTATCATTAAATATATTTGAGGGATCTTAATTATTCAGAAGAAGGATTTATTAAGGTGTTAGAGTAAGAAACAAGATAATTAAACATTGGTGAGACACAGTTCATAAGATCTGTGCTCCAAATGGTTGTAATAAGATTGCCAATGCATAATGTGATCCTTTAGGATATTTCCCAAAGTGTTAATCACTCCAAATAGGATTCTATATATCTGCCTGCAAATCACAGGTTTACAGGTACAGAATGTTTCAATTAGTCTCATTTAGTTATTTACTCATTTACTCTCAATTGTGTGTGTAAAGCCTGTGTTATACTTTCCGCATGAGCAATCCGGGCGCGGACGCAGACTACTTGTATTTATACTACCGAAAGCATACGCTGATGGTCCGTTCCACGGACGTGCTCCATACATACGCAGTAGATCGGCTTGAACAATAAACAAACATGTGAACAAACAATTGCCCACAGTTATTGCACATCTGGCTGTCTTTTTCTTGTTTTATCAACGGATTGTACATGTTCGAGTAGCAACGGGCTTATTCACACAGCCTGCGCATGCGCAGTTGGTGCTTTTGTAGCCTACTGACGCGCGGTCACAAAAAATGTGAGGCACGCGGATGTCCGCGCGGAGCCTCCGCGCACACTCTCCGATGACGATTTTTACGTCACGCATACCATAGCGGACACTAGCGGACTCCCGCACGAGGAAAGTATAACACAGGCTTAAAAAGGGAAATTAAGGGTTATTTTATAAAGAGATACAGGTGTTAATATGGGTAACATTTACTAGAATTGAGTGTAAATATCAGTGCAGGTTTTGAAAATGTTTTGAATAGGTGTAGTGTGCATAAAATTAACATTGTTTTATAATTAACCGTATTGGTTCCCAAAGACGAATTATGCTGCCAAAAGCAGGAAGCTAGCACAAAATAAATATGAAAGTGAATGCAGTGATGCTCGACACAAAACTGTTACTACAGAGCTGCTTGTCCCTTCATTAATATCTTGAACATGTCCCCTGCTCTGCATATTAAAATATATTTGTTGTATTAGCAGACTTATTTAACTGAGCTTGGACAATACTACTTTTAAAGTTAACTGTTTTGGTTATGAAGGTATGCTCCAAACGGTGAAAATACACTGCATTCATTTTCCCTTTTAAAAAGGGGTATGTTTTCTTTATCTGTTACACATTTGGATTGCAATTGTCTTCTGCATTATGAAACTTTTTCTTTAACATGCTTTGTCGCATTTATACGCTACAGGTAACAAAGTGAGAGCCATGTAAACACATCAATACTTTTACAGTACCACTACTCAGTTCTGAGTCTGGGCCGGAAACCTTTTGAAATGGGGACTTAAAGTTGGTGGTGTCAAGAGGTGTTCCAAATGTGTTTTTCCTACAAGAATGAGAATTTTGTTTGGAGCCAAAGAAATGTGTAATTATCTAAACATATAAGTTTACTTTTTTTTTTTTTACAAAAGTGTTTTGATAGCTTTTTTTTTTGTGTTGTGTAATTATATCAGAAACGTTTCTGTAAAGAGAAAAGTGGTGTTATGGTTTACCTGCTTTTTATTTTTTCTTTGACTTAAATGCATGTACCAGCTTTATGTAAGCCGATTGTTTCAGATGCAGCCGCAAACAGGCTACTCCTGCATTTTGGTGCAGCTGCCACCAACATGCAATTAGATTCTTAGTGAAGACCAATAGTTTCAACATTTGGGTGTAGTTTTATGTTTTGCATAGTCTCATTTTCATTCAGAGTTGGTAGCAAGGCTGTGCCTGAAACAATTACATCTCAATTACAGTTAGGGGTGGGCGATTAACCAGTTAGAAATTTGTCAGTAGAGATTTTGGTTATACGCTCATCGTTATCATTAGCATTTCTGTTTAAAAACAAGTGATTTTAAGCCGTTGAAACGCAATCAGCAGCGAAAGAGAACTGATTTCGTCATATGTGCAACAAAGATGTTGCTCCTAGAGCGGGAGTGTGTACTGAACAGAGTTATTTTTGCCGCTTTATAGGCCTTGAACAGTTAAATACACACTTGTATGTGTCAAAATGGCCATCTTTGCAAGTATCCTCATAAACACAGTAATTTAGGTCTTAAGTGAAAGTGAACAGCTGAAAGAAAACGTGTAACAGTATATTGGATCCGTGTAGATCTTAAACTGACAGCAGTTCACAAATTCCTGCTGTCTTTCATTTCAACAACAAAAGAGAAAATCTCTCACTGCTCTTGACTAAATCACTTTTGTAACTTTAATAAGAAATAGCTATATATTTAATTTACACCGTGAAGAATATGCAGTGTTTTTATAAATTTGAATGCTTTGTACAATATAGCATTTCTTATTTATTTAGTTTTTTGTCCTATTGCTCTGAATTTTTTAATCACTGACTGTTTACTTTTCTTCAGTGAGCTTGAGGTTTTTTTTTTTTTTTTTTTTTTTAAAGGCTAGTATTAGTTTTTTTGTGATATTGACACTGGTGACAAAAAATTATTAAATTTCTATGGCATCAAAAATTGATATCATAAAGGCCTTATTTATAGCAAAAATAACTATTTTGTGATATACATAGTTACCGTGAAATAAAATGGGCCTTCTCATATCGTGATATAAGATTTTGGTCATATCACCCACCCCTAATTACAGTGTACAAATATCTGGAGTTTTGCACCTATAATAATAAAGATCAACCCTCACTTATGCTCTATATAACCCCAATACTGTTCAGCCACTAATGTCATAAAATTGTAAGTTGAGCAAGTCAGGCCCAGTGCACAAACATTGTAATGCTACAGCACCCCAACTGAGTGTTACTCTAAGCAGTATTGTGTTTTTATAAGGGGGTCTTGTTAAGAGTTAGTTAGAACTGTGCAAATGCCCCCATTACCCTTTTTGTGGTACCGAAGTGGCTGTTTTAAGGGATATCGCCTTCATATCTTCGCTTATTCCCCCCAGCATCGCTGGAGACAGAGGTGGCTTCATTAAGCCTGGTGGTAAGTTTAATGAGAATCACAAGACCATACACTAGAATTCTCTACCTTTTATGGGTGTTTTTCAGAAGGGAAATAATTAATGCCTTGCAAAACTACACTGCCGGCTAGAATTAAGAGTTTTCAACTTTTTCCATTGGTTGTATAGGAATGGTTCAGATCTATTTTTATTGGTTAAAAATCCTGAGTGTGGACTCCAATGAAAGGTTACATTTGCCCTTATAATCAGGAGTTAATGGTAACTGGCTTACCCAACCATGTAGAGTATCACCATTTCATTGTTTACTATTTTATTCAGTTTTATATGATATCCGGTATGGAGTCCAATTTGGGTCCTTGGTTTTTCAAGGGTTTTGCAAATATATTTTTTATATTTAAGGCACACTGGAATAAAAACTAGGTAGCTTTTGAATAGTTTCCTCTTAATACTTTTTCACAATAATCAAACCAATCTTGGGTCAAAAGCATCATGGTATTTTGTCATTTTATGTATTTGATTGGTCAGAAAGAGTGTGCCGGGGCAGTCTTGACCAGGAAATGGTAGCATAATATTGTCAGGTGCTTGAGAAGCTCGGCTGGTAAACTAATTTGTTTCTCACTTTCTTTTTCTCCTTGTGTCCTGCTTGATGATAACCTGAAACAGATGGTGACATGGGTAAGTTTGGATCTTCAAATTGTCTTTTTTGTCTATTATGTTTATCAATTTCTTCTGCTTTTAACACTGTTCTCTGCAGTACGCCCAGAGGAGCAGGATGACTCTGAAAACAGCACTATCTACATCACTGGGCTCACTGAGAACGCTACGTTGGAAGAAGTTGCTGAATTTTTCAAGCACAGTGGAATCGTTAGGGTACTTGATAGTCTTTTTCGATGAGATGAAGTGGCTTTGGGAAGATGGATGGCTTGTTGCTTTTCTATGTTACTAATACATGGCAGCATCTAATACTGAAACGTGTAAAGGGTTGGGTTACACCATGCGTCAAATGGTCCTTTATTGGATTTCTTAAAGCTTATGATTTAATATGGTTTCATTTTGCTTTCTAAGATAAACAAACGCACGGGCCTGCCTGCTGTCAACATCTATACAGATAAAGAGACTGGGAAACCTAAAGGTGATGCCACCTTATCCTACGAAGAGCCTCCATCTGCAAAGGCAGCAGTCGAGTGGTTTGATGGTGTGTTGAACTTAACTGAAATCAGTCTTGAATGTCAGTCCTTTCATCATGAGTCTTCAAGATAAAATAATGTTTTCCCATTAGGAAAAGATTTCCAGGGCAAGAAGCTGAAGGTATCCATGGCCCGACGCAAGCCTATGATGGGAATGATGCGTGGTGGCATGCCAATGAGGGGAGACCGAGGTGGCATGATGGGACGAGGAGGTACGCTGATTTAGAAGCACCAGAAAACCTAAGTTTCTGTTTTTCTGTACTAAAAAGTTCTAACCATCGAGTTGGATTGGCTGTATTCCTGCAGGAATGATGGGTCGTGGTGGGATGGGCAGAGGTGGTGATCGAGGAGGATTCATGCCACGTGGGGGTCCCAGGGGAATGGGCCGCGGAGGACCTACAGGAGGAAACATGCAACAGAGGGCAGGAGACTGGCAGTGTCCAAATGCGTATGTATTTCAGTAGTAGCGCAGTGTTACTCAATGATCCATGTATTGCATTCGGCCTCTGATTTGAGTCTTTGTTTTTCTAGGGGATGTGGAAACCAAAACTTCGCCTGGAGAATGGAGTGTAACCAGTGCAAGGCACCCAAACCTGAAGGCTTTGGACCTCCTCCCTTCCCTCCTCCAGGTTACGGTCTTTTGCATTCACATCTCGCATAGCTTTCAGAACCGCAAACAGCAGTGCTTCAGATAGCAGCATTGCTAATATTCACTGTCTTTTGGGGTTCAGGTGGTGACCGTGGTCGTGGTGGACCTGGTGGGATGCGTGGCGGCCGTGGTATGGACCGTGGAGGGCCAGGGGGACCCGGTGGCTTCCGTGGAGGCAGAGGTGTGGATCGTGGAGGTTTCAGAGGAGGACGTGGCATGGACAGAGGCGGTTTTGGAGGAAGGGGTCGAGGTGGGCCTCCTATGGATGACATGGGAAGAAGGGGGCGAGGAATGGGACCACCTGGCAAAATGGATATGAAGTGAGTGTTTCTGTGGAAGTGTAAAGGTAATGTAGCCACAAAAAGGAACAGTAATTCATTATTTACTTTTTTGCAGGGGTGACCATCGTCAGGAACGGAGAGAAAGACCATATTGAGGGATGTGTCCCTGGTCAACATCTGGCCTCACCCGTTTGTTTTTCACATGATTTTAAAGTTGAAATTCCATATTTATAAATGGTTAGTATGGAACTCGTTACTGCTTTGCTGTTAGTCCTCAGTGAATGTTTTATTTTTTTAAACTTTTTGTGTTTTGTGCTCGCTTTTCTGGTCCAGAACTGTATTTGAAACCAGATGCACATGTAAATGCCCGGTGTTTAGTGTACCAATTGGATTTGTCAAAAATGTTTTTGTGGAACAATGTGAGATTATTTCTTTTTTTAAATTCCCAATACCCCTTTATTTGCTTTACTCTGCTTTCATGTCTAAAAAATGTTGATTAAAAAAAATGAAAACCATTGTGTTTTTTTTTTTTTTTTAAATGCATGGCTGTAAATACTTATGCCCTGTACTTGTTTTCTGCATTTACTGTCATTACTTCACCTAAACAGTATGGCATCTTCAGTGTGACTGAATAATGTAAATAGCTGATGCTATTCAGCCCCTTATGTCATTTCAAACAGTATTTAAAAGAGTTCACCTCCAAAAATAAAATTCTGGAAAACAATCTTTACTTGCCTTCATGTTCTATTTTTTTTTTTCTGGTGTTGATCAAAAGGAGACTTTTTGGAGCATCTTGTGATTGTTGAGCTTTTTAAAGTACAAAGAAATTGTTCATACCTCTTTGGGCCAGATTTACTATCAGTTTGAGCCAGCGCAAACCCTAATTTGGCTACTGTCAGGATTTAGAAAATTAGCGCTGAAAAGGTCTGGCCCATTATTTTTGCGCCTCACTTTATTGAATATGCATTTGTAGGAGTTCCCCTTGGTAAATTTATGAGAGGAGAGTATTTAAATGAGTCACGCAAAGCGATTTACTAAGATTTGCGCTGGTCGATTAACTGGTGTTTGCCGCATTATTTAACTCCCACAAAAGCATGTCTTGCGCTGGTCATTATGGAAATTAGATGTTGCGTCTGTAATCTTTAAAGATTAAGCTTCTTTAGCGCCTTTTTAATCAAAAGACCTGTTCACACCTAGACAAAGTTTGGTGCGATACACGTTTTAATGGACTTAATGCTGTTAGTTAGCATGCCCTCAACAAGGCATGCTAACTAACAGCATTAACAGTTGTTTGTTTGTTTTTTACAGACAGGTGATAAAATCTCTTCCATCGCACTGTGATGAAAACTGGCCAACCGATAAGATTCGCGCTGTTATTTAGCAGACAATTTGCTAAGCACAGCAAGTCCTTGGAAACAAGAGCAGAGCAAGAATCCGGACCTGGATCTCTTGTACTCCTGTATTTGATTTTATTTGGTAAACACAAAAATCTGAACAACCGATGCTGTTTGACAACCTTTTTTTATCTGTTACAAGTCAGAAACATAAGGTAACAGCGCTTTGTAACAAGTGTGTTTCTGCTTTTCCATAAGTGCCATCTGCTGTCAGAGAGTGAATTCGTTGTGACTCCATCTGTTGTGTTCGTCGAATCGACTCGTGACTACCGGAGTTCCTAACGTTACCCGGAAATATTCAAAGAAAGAACGTAGGCCTACACAGATACTTTTTTAGGATTTGCTTGTATTTCATTTCGCGTTTTTTTTACTTGAATTCTCGCAACTTGTGTGGTTTTTCTGGGCGAGTCGGAGTGAGCTGCTGCGCTGTCTCGCTGTCCACACAAACCAACGGTAAAGGCCAGAATTTTCATTAAATAATACAATACATTTTGGTTTATTTTTCATCAAATCCTATAATATACCACCAGAATACATGGAGCATTAAGACACGTGTCGAATGGGACCATTTTGTGATACTTTTGCATCTTTAAAAAAAAAGCTAAGCCAGGAGGAGCGTGATTTCTACTTTTGTCATCTGAAAAGAAAAGAAGGACATACAGCATTAGAACAACACCAGGGTGAGTAAATGGTGACTTAATTGCGAGCTTAGTAGAAAGCGAAGACTTTTTGAATAACAATTGAATTTTCTTCGCTGTTATCCGTACATCACGGAGATGTCTGTTTTACGTCTGCATTTACATCTGCAATTGACCTATTTTTTTAGAGTGTTTGTTCAACTGAAATATGTCTCAAATAGACGTTTAGAAAATGTCTGTCTGTTTATGATTTAGAATGTATGTAAAACTAACATCTGACAGACGTCTATCAGATGTTTGTACACATGCAGCTTAGATGAAGCGATCTTTAACAGACATCTTGCAGACGTGTATGAGCTAATTTTATGATGTTTTTGTTCTGTTTTAGTTAATTATATAGAAAAGAGCTGAGTGAAGATCCTTGAAAATGATCCTTTTGTATTCCACAGAAATAACCGGTTTGTAACGTAACCACACGAGTGCGAGTAAATAATAAGCACAATACTGTCACTATTTACTGCGGCTCCATCTTGTGGATAGCACAGCGGACTGCGTTCAAGGCATCAGTTCAGTAATGCAATATATATAAACCGGAGAGGAAAAACAGCGCATGACTTTGCAGCACCAAATGCCATAATGCAAGGATCAAGAATCTAATCGATATCAGATGCAGCCCTGCCGCATTCATGCAAAGCTTATCTCGGGATGCATAGGCTTGAGCTTTTAAAAGCCTGTGCATCCTCGCATCCGTTCTCCTCTCTAATGTCTTTGCGTCATATGGCAGATTCTGAGCAATCTGTGCGTCATCCGCTGTGTTTCCCCCCCAGCAGCATCAGTTTTCCATCACATCTCTGGGAAGCGCCGCCTCTCCTCGCTGTGCCCTCAAATTTGACTTCTCGCTCGATCATGCCCTCAACGCGTTGCATGCATGCATGCGGCGGGACGCGCGTGGTGAGGCAGGTGTCTGGCGCGTGATGCGCAGCGGTGAGACAGACAGCAGCACTCAACATGACCGAGCTGGTGATGCGGACCCTTCCGTCTCCTTCAGCTGCGCAGGATCCCGGCCCGGACGCTTATAAAGGATGGCTCTTTAAATGGACCAACTACCTGAAGGGTTACCAGCGCCGGTGGTTTGTCCTGAGCAACGGCCTCCTGTCTTACTACAGGTAACGCTGCGTGCGCTTGCTTCGATGCGCTCGAGACTTTGCTGTGTCACCCGCGGTACATTATTTGACCTTAGTTGGGATAGGGGTTGCTCAGAAGTTTTCATTAAAAACGTGTTGGCACCTGTGGGCACCACTGACATATTTAAGCACAAGTCTTAGTTGTCCATGCTGCAACAATGCCTCTCCTGTCCTGTTTATAATTAGTAATGGGGACATCTGGAGCATCTAGCCTAGATCAAGTTTCCACCCTTCTTCAAGGGCCTTACTGAAAAACTATATTTAATGTACACAGTGTTTTTATACTTAGCCTATACATACAGTGGGGTCAAAAGAAAATCAACTAACAAACTGAATGAAAAAAAAAACATGAGTGTCGTCTTAGCTGCATGAATCCTCAAGTTCGTGTAAAACCTAATTATCATGTTTTCCAGGATGATTTGAGAAGGTTTCAAAGAACATATTGTGCTTCAGTGAAATCTGTCAGTCTGTAAAGTAGTGAAATGCACGGTGTCATACATTTGCTTTAGTGTTCCTTTGGGACACGCTGAAATAAAAATACCTGATTTTAATGCGTGTTTTGCATATTCTATTTTGAATAGCATTAATGTTATTACTCTCACATGATGATTGCTTTTGTACCCTTCTGAGGCCTTGTCATCTTGCAGCTGTAATGTTAGCTTGCTATACTGCAGTGTATGTGGATTTAGTGTGGATTTGATAGTAATGATGCTCTGATTCAGCACTCTTGGACTCAGAAATCCTGCAGTCATTTTATTGCAGCCTGCATGATGTATTTGACTGGCATTTTTCAGTGGTCCACAGCAATGCTGATATCTAGTGAGGAGGGTACCAATAAAATGTTAATATATATATAAAATAACTGAGATATGAGTAAATAAAGTCAAATCAAATATATTTTTCCCCACACAATAATAATATATTCACTTAGAACAGTAAAATTATGTAAAAGTACTTTCTACAATAATTACAATAGTACATTCAATTAAAATAATTAAATAATAAAAATAAATAATAGTTTTTACCCAATAATTTCTTACTATACTTAAGTCACTCATATTAATAAAACAATAAATTATTTTCTTAGTAATTATTCACAATAACAAATTCACTCATAATAATACAATAATAACAAGAAATTATTTGACCCAATAATTACTCACAATAATGAAGTCTCGCATAGTAAAATAAAATATTTCACACAATAATTACTCATGAATATAAATCCACTCGTTATAATAAAATAAAAAATATTATTTACAGCATCATTTATCACAATAAAAGGCCTAAATTCAAAAGTCATTTTTATAGCATAACACTCATAATAATAAAATAATTATAATAAATATTTACTCAATTATTTACAATAATACATTCACTCAATAATAAAATACTTTTTTACACAATAATTACTCACAATAATAAATTCACTCATAATGATAAAATAATAAAAGTAAATTATATTTACAGCATAATTACTCACAATAATATATTCACTCCTAATAAAATAAACATTATTTACAGCATGATTTATCACAATAAAATGCCTAAATTCACTCATAATAAAATAATAATAATAAATATTTACTCAATTATATACAATATTAAATTAATTCAATAATAAAATATTTTTTCACAATTATTACTCACAATAATAAATTCATAATGATAAAATTAAAATCGTTAATGCAATATTTACTCTCAATTATGAATTCACTCACAAGTATTGGCACAGAAACTGTATTATCTATTGTCAAGGCTGCTGGTAGATTTTGGGCATGTCACAGTTATGTTGAGCATCTTCGAATGGCCAGTTAATCATTCTGGCTGATATATCAGTCTATCGCTATTATAAGAGTGTGTTTGTGATTCTGTGGATCTGTGACTTTCAGCTAGCTGCTTCTTAAACTCACATCAACGTGTGTTTGTGTATATGTAAATTTGTCTTTAGGACTCAAGCAGAAATGGCACACACCTGCCGAGGCACGATTACCTTGGCGACGGTGCACATAGAGGTGGGTGACACCTGTCACTTTGTGCTGACGAGTGGAGGGCGGAGCTACCACCTGAAGGCGTATTCAGAGGGCGAGTGTCAGCGCTGGGTTTCTGCTCTGCAGCAGGCCAAAGCAAACGCCACTCAAATGATGCCACATTCAGGTGAGTGATGGGTCGCAGTCAGGCGCCGATTAACGCACAGGCTTGCCTAGGCTGCAGCCTAGGGGCCCCATGTGTGCAGGGGCCTCGGATTGACCAGACTATTTTTTTTATTATTTTAAATTTACTTCAGCGGGAACAAAAAAGACCCTCATTGGCCTATAAGAAACATTAAAGAAGGATTCGTTGCAGAGCGTTTGACAAAATGAATGTATTTCATTGTAGAATGCACGCTCCGCACCGCCGAGAGGGGGGGGGGCCTCACACAAAGAGCAGCCTAGGGGCCCCTGACGACATTAATCCGCCCCTGGTCGCAGTGCCAATCAAAAGCATCCCAGAATGCAGTTGGTGTGCAGGGCTGTAATTTTGGGAGGGTGGGGTGACTATTTTTGCTCACTAGATAATTCCCATACTTTGCCGTTTTGAAAACTTTAGTATTATTTTCAAATGTGTAAAATGGCCATAAACAATGAGAAGTGATGTCAGCGTGTTTGTCATTGCTTAAGTAACTTGCCTTGTTATTCAGGCTTTAATAATACATTTATCTCAACCATATACATCAGTTTTAAACAGGTCTGCATTTTTACTTTCTCTTCATATCTTTGATTTTATGTAGAGACATGAATTTCCCTTTCCATTTTAAACCACTTAAATCACAGTGCATGTTACATGTAATTGTTTATTTATCGCAGATTTACCAACCAGTTTAATCTGAACTCGCATTTAAAGTCTGAGAACATAATGCACCATAAATTGATTTCCTACATAAAACATTTGTTCCTATGTCTTCAATATCCCTTATTTAAAAAAACGTATAGTGTATATAAGCAATATATAGTAAACAACTGGAATTTACCTCTTTATTGCTAAGGCAAAACATCTTTTTTTGAGTGTTTTCTATACTCATTATAAAATTGGCAATTTTTTTTACACAAATGCCACTAGGGGGTAGTATTGTTCATGATTTTTTTTTTAAGATTGTTTTTATATATATTTGAAATATTTTTAAATGCACAGTATTATGCAAAGTCATTATTATTTCCTCATTAATGTAATGTATTAAATGTGTTTATTATTTCTGTGTTATATTTAATAGACAGATTTCATTGTTTATCTACTGATATTTAAAAAATGAATGAATGCAATGCATGTCTTACTTTTTATTTCAGTTCTCAGGATTTTTTTCTTAACAAAACTTAGTCCTGGTAGTTTGAGAAAACACTCAAATATATTTGAATTGTACAAATAATTTGACTGTGTTTCCGGCTCCTCCTACATGATGGCATTTACATGAGCCTCTTTTCTTGTACAGTTTGCTCCCAAATGTGATTAATCTGCATACTGCACACCTTCCCATTGGGATGATATATGATGTGCTGCTGAATGGAGTGACGAGCGTATAAGCTCCGCCCTCCGTGCAGTTTGGAGAATGTGAGGGGAAAGAGGGAGGGTGAGAAGGAAAACAGGAGCGAGAGGGAAGCTGGGAAGGTGACTGAGGAGACCGAGAGGGAACGCTACATTTTAACATCATCTTCACTAAATAAGCTTTGCTTGCTTTGTATTTATCAGTGATTCGAGAAAAGGTAGGAACAATTATAAATACATATGTTTGATTGACATTTATGCAAAGGCATTTGTCTTTTGTCTCGGTGGACAATAAATTCAGAGTTCATAGATGCTTATAGCCTGTGTTTTAGTTTACTACTATGTGAATTTAGTGGAATATTACATACTAATTTAGCTTTCATTTCAGCTTTGATTTCAAAGTTCTGAATGCAGTGGCTTTATATGATCAGTTACAGGAATGAGTGTATTTTTATAGATTCTCTGAAGCACATTGTGGCTACTCTATAACTGTTTATGTTTGCATGTGGTCACTCTTTTATGGGCTAAATACATTTAGTGCTTACAGCTTAGTCTCAGGGTTTGAATTGGAAACCTATTGAGCTAATGTCCGACTGTGCAAAAGCACAATATGCTACATTTAGAACTACATTAGAAGATTTTCTGAAGTAATGTGAGCAATGTTCGGTTGTCAGGGTGTTTCTAGGTTGTTGCTAGCAAATTCTTGGTGTCAAACGAGTCCACGTTGAAGTTTCTTTGAGTGTGGCCTGAAAGTTGTGTTGTAAGTGTGAGAAACTGTGCAAATCGGATTATCTGTGAGACACAGTATGCAGGCTGATGGGACAAATTGGATTGTCAGACAGCCAGTGAACTTAACTGTCGCTTGTTTTCGAAGATCCTTCCAGTCTTTTACGCTGGATGTCGCCTGCTCTGCGATCTGCTGTTAGTTTAGGTGTGGTTATTCCGAGATGAGTCACTCGTGTATCTCCAGCAGGTCAGAGGAAGGGGATCTTTATTTGATTCTCCAGCGCTGGTGCTTTTCCTCTTACGCCTGCCGAGGTTGAGCGAGCCTCTCTTGCTCTCTCTTTTTTAATCCCACCTTTAGGACTCCCTCTGGCTGCAGATGTGACTCTGTGATGTAAGACGAGGCAGTCGAGCACCTTTGGCAGGAGACGCAGGCACACAATGGCTGTATGTGGGTCATCAGACTGGAGGAGTTCTCTCTCTCCTCTTTGATTCTATTCTCTAGAGATCCACGCTAATCCACTTTACCCCGATTGTTTTCTTGGCAAGCAGAAAATTGCAGTCTTTTGCTTGGATTGGGTTAAAGGCGCTTTGGCTTAGATGCAGTTTGGGTAAAAAGATTGAAGCTGGCATTTCAGTGATCATGTAACCTTTGCAGATGATGGGTTCGGTTGATCACCGCTGTAAAAAAAAATAAAATCTTACTTGCAAAAAGTTCTTCTAACAAATGTAAAAAAGTAGCTTGAACAAAGTTTTTTTATTTTTTTATAATAGGAGTCAGTTTATAATTTTGTGTGAACTGAACAAGAATACTCAAAAATACTCAAAATCTTTCTAACAAAAGTTGACATTACTTGAATAAACGTGTTTGTTCAAAATAACTATACAGTATGTTGCAAAGACATGCATTATTTTATTATAATGAATGAACTAATTTTCCTTAACCAGCAAAAGTTTAACTAGGTATTGTTTTTTCATGGCCGATAAGATGCAGATTTCTTTTTATGCTTATATTTCCAATCACCAATATCCAGAAAAGAGGTTTAATTATTGATTTGTTTTTGTTTTCTGATTTTGACACAATAAATAATAAGACTATTTAAAATGATATAAATAGTACTAATGCTACATAATAAATGAATAATATTACAATGAAAAACATAAGATGAAAACATTTGCATTAGTTATATTATTTTGGTTTTCTGCTTTTCGCCACCAAAAACAATTTTAATACTACAATGACAAACATTTTTTATTATGCAATAATAATAATTATGAAAAGTTGCTATGTAAATGGTTGCAAATTAATTTTGGTGTGTTTTATGTCTTTGTCTAACTGTTAAGCATATATTAATACATTATTATTAATGCATTATCAATTATTTAGTATTATTAAATATGCAAGCAATGCTTAAGTATTTTTAACCATTTCATATGTTTATCTAGGCTGCATTTATTTGATCATGAATGCTGTAAAAACAGTAATATTTCTGAAATTATTTCTGAAAAATATTTCTGAAAAAATTATTTCAATTTAAAATAACTATTTTCTATCTGAATATTTTTTTAAATGTAATTTAGTTCTGTAATGTTAAGCTGAATTTTCAGCATCATTACTCCAGTCTTCAGTGTCACATGATCCTTCAGAAATCATTCTGATATGTTGATTTGATGCTTATGAAACATTTATTATCATTATCAATGTGCTGCTTTATATATTTGTTGGAACTGTGATGCATCTTTTCCAGATATAACATATTTCATGTATAACATAGACAGGGTCACCTGATGATCTGATCAGGGTGCAGCAGGTCATTTAAAGGTCACGCCTCTACCCTTTCATCTCCAGTCTCTGATACACAGATTGAGTGAGTTTCAGCTAACAGTGAGCCAGCCTCATGTAGCCGCAGGCTCACACAAGCAACTGCTTCCAAAAATGTCTTTCATCACACAAGATGCAATTTACAGCCTGTTCTCGTCTATTTTCCAGTGAGTGATGGCCATGTTGTATGAGAGAGCAGGCAAAGCGAGATGTATGATCCCGTTTTTTCTTTCTTTCTCATTTTCCTTATAGCTTCTAAAAATAGCTGTCCTCCCAATTGCGTGGGACCTTGTTTCCATGGTAACCGTGTTCATTCACAGAAATCTGGTGTTTTGAATGGGTTGCTGGTTATTATGACGCCTCTCTTCACACTGGCTCACCTACTGCCCACATTCAATTGTGATGTCCTTCAGCTCTATAATGAAATCTAAATCTGGATCTTTCTCCCTCTGATTGCTTGCTTTCTGTTTAAACATGTTATCTCTCTCTGTCTCTCTCACACTTTCTCCATCTCCTCCCATTATGGCTTCTGTCCATCACTGTGGTCATTTTTCAGCATCCATTTAAAGGTCCCCTGAAATGCTTAGAAACACGCAGCGTTACTCTATGTGTTGACTTCATTTTAACTGAAACAGGAAGACATGGCGGGACATATTAAGCAGCCCCGCCCCTTTTTAAAATAGCCACTAGCGTTCGTCTATATCACAGCTTTGGCTAGAGCCGTTCAGACAGAGCCGTTGAGCTCCGTAAAGCCGCATTTGACAGGGTATGCCAGCCACAATCTCATCCATATTGCTATAAAATATAGCATTCTGTGTATAATTCAAATAGCTCCGATACATTTTGTGGTCTGCGCCGACTCGCGCATGTGATCCGCTCCGTGCTATCGTGTCTCTGGACCGGAGCAGTGTGCGGTGCGGTGGTGGTTAGCGTGACACAGTGCGAAACCAGACTTCTTTTTTTCCTCAATGGAAAGCATATTTGCACTGTTTGAATCGTTCCCTCTCCCCTATATAGTACACTACGTGCCATTCACTGTACAGAAACTACTAATTCTGTGGACAAGTGACCGATTTCAGCCGCGGCTTCAGCGTCTATTTTATAGTGTAGGGGCGGCCGCTTCGGATTCTAGAGAGCATTTGATTGGACAGAAAGTTTGATGAGAAGCTGAAGTACGATGTGACGTCAAAAAAATCGTTGAGCCATTTTGGCGGAAGTGACGAACTGCAAGCTTTGAACGCTTATATCTTCTAAATGTGAATTTTGTCACTGTTTTGGAGCACACTGCCTTATAGATAACCTTAAGACTTAACATATTGATACTAAAACCCAAAAAACTGAAAATATGCTTGTAATTGAAAAGACCTCCACAAAAGGACAGTTTTAGTTCTCAGCTGTCACGTCAGAGCCCTCCAGCACTGCGTCTGTGTGCGTCTGTGCTATTTATAAAGTTATTTTAGTTCAGCCTGCAGCGCTGCAGTGACCATCTCTGTTGGCTGCAGAACATCATAACACACAATAACTTCCCTTATTTAAAGGGATATGCCATACTTTCTGTTCATCACTGGAATCATTTTGAATCGTCCTTCAGTTTGCAAAGAACAAACAAAAACTGCACATACAGGAATTTGCTTACAAATCTGTGGAAGGGGTCCTATAACTGGGTTTTACAATCCCTGTTATAGGACCCCCTTTCTAAAATATAAAGGCAGTTATATATTTTAAGGCTCAGTTTTACAATGTGAATAAAATATTTGGACAAAGACAAAATAAACATCATCATTACTATTAGTCATTATTAAAAAATAATAGTAATTATTAATAATAATTATTATTTTGACAAATTATAAATTACAGTAGAATATAAAATTTTATAGCACTTTTCATGGTAAATATTGGTCCAAAGCAACACATTTTCTTCTCCAAATTTTTCCACAGACCCCTTACAACTGTGGTTCTCAATCAGGGGGCCACTAGGGGACCAAACCTCCCAAGGGGGCACAGGATGACTTTATTGTTAATATAATATTAATATTTTAAAACAAATACACTACATTCAAGATGACCTGAAATCATATTTCTTTTCCCACTTCAATAACTATTGAATCACAAAATAAATTGAGGTTAATTTATGTCCCTATATAGACCACTTTCTGTTAATAATAATTTATAGTTATATTTCTGTTGACATTATTTAGAGGGCCTTTGAATATTGGTGTTGGACATTGGGGGGCCATCGAGTCAAAAACATAGATAATCACTTCCCTAAAATAGCGTATAAAAAGAAAAAAGTAATAAATGTACTTTTTGGGATGTCCAGACCAATGAACTGTCATTGCCACATAGACCGGCTGTTAATGATCTGTCCGTCATGGACTACGTGACTTCGCCACTTCCTGTGGATTTTTTCTGCTGCAATTAAGCGACTAATAAAATGTTGATCGACTAAGCGTCTTCTAATCGACGGTTATTCGACTGTTAGGGGGCAGCCCTACATATTTGTATTGACGCAAATGAAAATGAGGCTGTGCTGGATATATGTTCAATTGTTTGTACTTTCCCCCCCAGGTTTTCTATTGGATCTTCTGTGGAAAGACGTATTGTCAATGTTTTTTTTTTTTTGAGTTTACCTAGATACAACATGTACAATCCATTGAAAAGACAGCTCTTTTTAGTTTTCACTCATCTCAAATTAAAAACAGAGCTGTGCTTCACTAATATCTCTCCATGTAACTATTGTGCAGATGACTCTGGTGACGAGGGTCCACTAGGCCAGCCGGATCGTGCTCTGATCCAGGGGGCGCTCAAGACTCTGGCCAGCAAGCTCGAAGACCTCAGCACCTGTAACGAGCTCATCGGGAAACACGGCGCCGCCCTCCAGCGCTCCCTCAGTGAACTGGAGGACCTGCGCGCCCCCAGCGACGGCGTCGATAAACTGAAGACCGTCAACGAGCGAGCCACTCTCTTCCGCATCACTTCCAATGCTATGATCAATGTGAGTTTCAATGGCTTAGTTTTAGTTGACTCTGCATATTAGACACCAGACATTTTAGCATAAAAATACACGTTTTATTATTAAAAATGGCTGAATTTGTAACCGAAAATGAGTGATAAATCTGAATGATTGGGCTGGTTTTTTGATCAGGCCTGCCAGGACTTTGTGGATTTAGCGGAGGCACACAGCCGGCGGTGGCAGCGCGCACTGCAGTATGAGCGGGAACAGCGCCACCACCTGGAGGAGACTATCGAGCAGCTAGCCAAACAACACAACAGTCTGGAGAGAGCCTGGAGAGAATCACCCAGCACACACAATAGTGAGGCTTTTTGACTGTTTTTTTTTTTTTTCTCTGTGGAGCACAATAAGCGATGTTTTGCAGATTGTCCAAGCTGCTGTTTTCTCTACACTGAGTGTGAAGAACAAACTGCCTTAAAAAGGTCAGAAAGTGCCATAAAACACCTTAAAAGTTGTTCTTTTGATTCATGTGAACTATATTCATATGAAGTTATATTTTATAGTTTTAATGCACACCACCATTTAAAAGTTTGGTGTCAAACTTCAACTTCAGTATCCTGAAAAAAAGGTATCACCGTTTCCACGAAAGTATAAGCTGTTTTCAACATTGATAATAATATACATGTTTCTTGAGCAGTAGATCAGCATATTAGAATGATTTCTGAAGGATCATGTGACACTGAAGACTGGAGTAATGATGCTGACATTCAGGTTTTCATCACAGGAATAAATTACATTTTAAAATATATTCAATAAGAAAACAGCTATTTCATATTGCAATGATATTCCACAATATTAATGTTTTCAATGTGTTTTGATCAAATAAGTATAGCCTTGTTGAGCATAAAGGACTTCTTAAATAAACATTAAAAATGTTTATGTTCCTCCATTATTAAAGGGGTCATATGCTTTTTTAAAGATCATTATTTTATGTATTTGGTGTAACAGAATATGTTGACATGCTTTAATGTTCAAAAAAGGGATCTTATCTTATCACAATCAGCTTGTAACACTCCAAAGAGAAAGGAAAACTTGAAATCGCATCATATGACCCCTTTAAATGTATTAATAATAAATGAATAATATCAATAAGTAAATATTTTAATATCACGAAAAAAATGAATTCAATTTTATTTTTAATGGCTTTGCCATGCAAAGCAGCATAACTATTTACATTTATAAATGTGATGCTAAATGCATGTTATTATGCCAGGCTTAAAATGCAACACTCAGTTTTATGCAAATGTTATACAAATTTTATATAATGCTGACCCGTCATTAAATGAGATTTTCCATGTGTTGATCTTCAGAAGAGGCAGAGGGAACACCGGAGGGAGAATCCAGTGAAGAGAATGAAGACATAGAGTTCTTTGATGCCATGGAAGATTCTCCCGCCTTCATCACAGTGCCTGCAGACGATCACTCACAACACAGGTCCATATATATGGATCATATCATGAGAGATCATATGATAGCCAGTGGCTTTCAGTCACAGGCCCAGACATCACAGTCCATTTACTGATCATCTGATGCATAGAATGACAAGAGCTTGATAAAATAACAAGCTCAAATTTGAGTGACTAGCTGGGAGTCAGAGCGCCCAGTTTTCTTTTCACAATTGACACTATTTTTTTAGCTATTTCTCTTAAAATAATTCTTGTTCTGAGAATGCTGCACTATTATTTGAATATTTTTTAGGTGTCATCGATTTCAGATGCACCTTCTCTTGAAGTGGTGCTTAAAATCAAAATGAATTGTGGTTTTCATGTCAGTTAGATGGTCTCTTCTTGGCCAAAATAAGTGGATGCTAAGTGGAATCATGTTATTGTGAATATTGCACACAACAAATTGTTTTTCAACATCTGTACATTGTTTATCTACCCTGTGCTTGAATAATGAATGATCTTCCCCTAGTGTGGCTTGTGAGTACAATACATATTTACAGTAAGACACAATTTGATATTTCAGCCCTCACTTGTGTTTCTGTGTGTGTGTGTCTTAAACATTTGAGCAGTAATCAGAACGTGACCAGTGGAAGTTTATCCAGTAATTGGAGCCAGGATGACAATGTGAGTTTAGGCTTTTGTTTATTCATAACATATCCAAACAGAACCACACATGCCAAATAGCATTCATCTTAATTAAGATGTTTGTTCACTATAGCGTTTTCTCTGTGTTTACAGGATGGTTCTGGTAGCTACTTGCGCAGGGGAAGACGCTGTCGTATCCCAGATAAGCCCAACTACTCCCTGAACCTGTGGAGCATCATGAAGAATTGCATTGGAAAGGAGCTCTCTAAGATCCCCATGCCTGTGAGAGAAGCCTCAGAATTTGTGTTATATAGAACTGAGTTATAAGCTATGGGAGATAATGCCCAATTATTATAAATAAAGAAATAGTTCAACCAAAAAAGGAAGATTTGCTGAAAATGTTCCCATCCAAGATGTAGATGAGTTTGTTTCTTCATGGGAATGTTTTTGGTTCCTCTGCACTAAATGGGTGCCTTCAGAATTAGAGTCCAAACAGCTGATTAATACATTACAGTAATCCACACCACTCCAGTCCAAGCTGCATGTTTGTAATGAACAAATCCATCAGGAGATTTTTTACTTCAGACTGTTGCTTCTGGTTAAAATCCTCTATTCATAATACTGCTTTCTCTTGTCTGAATCAGGAGAGAAATATGCACCTATCAAAGCACCATTCACAAGTGAAAACAGTCCAAAACAGTTCTAATATGTGGGTGGATTTTGATGTTAGAGAACAACAGGGGATGGACTTTTTCACTGGAGGAAGCGTTATTATGGATTATGGACTTGTATTGTGGCCAGAAGTTACAGTTTTTATGTTGAAACGGCTTATTGATAGATTCATTTATTAAAAACACATAGCTTTTTGCTTCACAAGGTGTTAATTGATGGACTGGAGTGGTGTGGATTACTTGTGGATTATTGTGATGTTTTTATCAGCTGTTTGGACTCTCATTCTGACGGCACCCATTCACTGCAGAGGATCCACTGATGAACAAGTCATGTAATGCTACATTTCTCCAAATCTGTTCTGATGAAGAAACATACTCACCTACATCTTGGTTGGCCTGAGGGTGAGTCAATTTTCAGCACAGTTTCAGTTTGGGGTGAACCTTCAAATTCTCAAAATCTTCATTATCAGTGTCTTGACATGGATCTGTGTGCATCTGAATCCTTCTGATGAATCACCTACATCTTGGTTGGCCTGAGGGTGAGTCAATTTTCAGCACAGTTTCAGTTTGGGGAGTTTGGGGTGATTCTCAAAATCTTCATTATCAGTGTCTTGACATGGATCTGTGTGCATCTGAATCCTCACTTCCAGGTGAACTTCAACGAGCCGTTATCGATGCTGCAGCGTTTGACAGAAGATCTTGAATACAGCGAGCTCCTGGACCGGGCGGCACACTGTGACTCCTCTCTGGAGCAGATGTGTCTGGTGGCCGCCTTCTCCGTCTCGTCTTATTCAACCACCGTCCACCGCACAGGGAAACCCTTCAACCCCCTGCTGGGAGAGACCTACGAGCTGGACCGTGTGGAGGAGTATGGATACCGCTCCATCTGTGAACAGGTAAAATATACATATATAAAATAATATATATGTAACATATTTTACTTACCTATTTATAGTTAATGCATTAAATGTTGTCAGTGATTGTGTGACACATTGATCAGCTCTTTCTCACCCTCTCTCTCAGATAAGTCATCACCCTCCGGCGGCTGCCCACCATGTGATATCACAGCGAGGCTGGACCCTGTGGCAGGAGATCACCATCGACAGCAAATTTCGTGGCAAATACATCTCTATCATGCCACTAGGTGATTCATCTTGAGCTATGAGTCACCTTTAGAGCACATTCACATCATTACTCACAGACACAGATACGAAATCCGTCAGTCATGGCTCCTTTTAGACCAATAACCAATTTCTAGTGATAAATTAAGTATACATTGATTGACTAGAACAAAGTTTATAATATATAAAGTTTATATATATATATATATATATATATACATATCAACTTGTGGAAAATGGGTATCCTGTGACCCCTTTAAAAATGGCTGAATCTGTACCAGAAAATGAATGATGAATCTGAATGATTGGGCTGGTTTTTGGAACAGGCCTGCCAGGACTTTGTGGATCTAGCGGAGGCACACAGCCGGCGGTGGCAGCGCGCTCTACAGTATGAGAGGGAACAGCGCCACCACCTGGAGGAGACTATCGAGCAGCTAGCCAAACAGCACGACAGTCTGGAGAGAGCCTGGAGAGAATCGCCCAGCACACACAATAGTGAGGCTTTTTCATTGTCTGTGGAGCACAAAATGCGATGTTTTGCAGAATGTCCAAACTGCTATTTTCTCTACACTGAGTGTGAAGAATAAACTGGAGCTGTCATGCCTTAAAAAGGACAAAAAGTACCATAAAAACATGTGAACTCATGTGAACTATATTACAAGAATTATACAATAGTTTTAGTGTACACTACCATTCAAAAGTTTAGGGCCATTGAGTTTTTTTTTAAAGAAAATAATAGTTTTATTTAGCATGCATGCATTAAATTGATCAAAAGTGACAGTAAAGATATTTTAATAATAAACCAAAATTCTATTTCAAATAAATTCTATTTATCAAAGAAACCTGAAAAAAAAAAGGATTATGTTTCCACAAAAATGTTAGACAGTACAACTGTTTTCAACACTGATAATAATCAGAAATGTTTATTGAGCAGCCATTCAGCATATTAAAATGATTTCTGATCATGTGACACTGAAGACTGGAGTAATGATGCTGAACATCACAGGAATAAATTACATTTTAAAAGATAATAAAATAGAAACAATTATTTTAAATCGTAGTAACATTTCACAATATTACTGTCTTTACTGTATTTTTGATCAAATAAATTCAATAAGTTGGTGAGCACAAGAGACTTCCTGAAAACATGAAAAATTCTTACTGACCACAAACTCTTGAACTCTAGTGCTATTGTTTCTTTCCCTTTGTTATTAAAATGTATTAAGTAAAATTAAAATGAAAATGTATGAATTATTTTATTTTGAGAATTATATTAGTTTTACTGGCTTTGCAATGCAAGCACCATAACAAAGTATGTAAATCCATGAAAATTATTTTTTGCTTTCTGTATGTTATTACAGGCTAGGCTTAAAATGTAACACTCAGTTTTATAATGCTGACCCATCATTAAATCCAGACTTTCCATGTGTTGATCTTCAGAAGGTGCAGAGGGAACACTGGAGGGAGAATCCAGTGAAGAGAATGAAGACATAGAGTTTTTTGATGCCATGGAAGATTCTCCTGCCTTCATCACAGTGCCTGCAGACGATCACTCACAACACAGGTTTATATATATAAAGATCATATATGATAAGTGGCTTTTAGTCACAGGCCCAGACATCACTGTCCATTCACTGACCATCTGATATAATATATAATGACAAGAGCTTGATAAAGTAACAAGCTCAAATTGGATTGATTGGCTGTACTCAGCTTAGGTTCTCAGCTTAGTCAGAGTGCCCAGTTTTTACTAGCTCACTTAGGGTGATCTTAGTCTTCACAATTTACACTATTTTTTAGCTATTTCTCTTAATAATAATTAATGTGCTGAGACTGCTGCACAATTATTTGAATAATTTTTAGGTGTCAGTGATTTTGGATGTACCTTCCCTTAAGTGGTGCTTTCATGTAAGTTAGATGGTCTCTTCCTGTATTCTTGGCCAAAATAAGTGGATGCTAAGTGGAATAATGTTATTGTGAATATTGCGCACAACAAATTGTTTTACAGTATCTGTACAGTGTTTATCTACTCTATGCCTGAATAATGAATGATCTTCCCTAGTGTGGCTTGTGAGTACATTACATATTTACAGTAAGAAGCAATTTGATATTTCAGCCCTCACTTGTGTTTCTGTGTGTGTGTGTGTGTGTGTGTGTGTGTGTCTCAGACACTTGAGCAGTAATCAGAACGTGACCAGTGGAAGTTTATCCAGTAATTGGAGCCAGGATGACAATGTGAGTTTGGGCTTTGTTTATTCATAACATATCCAAACAGAACCACACATGCCAAATAATGTTAATCTTAATTAAGATGTTTATTCTCTATACTGTTTTCTCTGTGTTTACAGGACGGTTCTGGTAGCTACTTGCGCAGGGGCAGACGCTGTCGTATCCCAGATAAGCCCAACTACTCCCTGAACCTGTGGAGCATCATGAAGAATTGCATTGGAAAGGAGCTTTCTAAAATCCCCATGCCTGTAAGAGGAGCCTCAGATCTTGTGCTATATAGTACTGAGTTAGGAGCTATGGGAGATAATGCCCAATGATTATAATTAAAGAAATATTTCAACCAAAAAATAAGATTTGCTGAAAATGTACTCATCCTCAGACCATCAAAGATGTAGATGAGCTTGTTCCTTCATCAGAACAGATTTGGAGAAATGTAGCATTACATCACTTGTTCACCAATGGATCCTCTGCAGTGAATGGGTGCCGTCAGAATGAGTCCAAACAGCTGATAAAAACATTAATCCACAAGTAATCCACACCACTCCAGTCATATACATATATCTGACATATATCTGTGTGTGTCTGAATCCTCACTTCCAGGTGAACTTCAACGAGCCGTTATCGATGCTGCAGCGTTTGACAGAAGATCTTGAATACAGCGAGCTCCTGGACCGGGCGGCACACTGTGACTCCTCTCTGGAGCAGATGTGTCTGGTGGCCGCCTTCTCCGTCTCGTCTTATTCAACCACCGTCCACCGCACAGGGAAACCCTTCAACCCCCTGCTGGGAGAGACCTACGAGCTGGACCGTGTGGAGGAGTATGGATACCGCTCCATCTGTGAACAGGTAAAATATACATATATAAAATAATATATATGTAACATATTTTACTTACCTATTTATAGTTAATGCATTAAATGTTGTCAGTGATTGTGTGACACATTGATCAGCTCTTTCTCACCCTCTCTCTCAGATAAGTCATCACCCTCCGGCGGCTGCCCACCATCCATGTGATTAGCGAGGCTGGACCCTGTGGCAGGAGATCACCATCCACAGCAAATTTCGTGGCAAATACATCTCTATCATGCCGCTAGGTGATCCATCATGAGCTATGAGCCACCTTTAGAGCACATTCACATCATTACACACAGACACAGATACAAAATCCATCAGTCATGGCTCCTTTTAGACTAATACCCAATTTCTAGTGATACATTAAGTATACAATGCAGAGATACCTTAAAACATTGATTGACAGAGCAAATTTTATAATATATAAAGTTTTTTTATATTTATTTATATATATAAAAATGTGTAAGTGAATATACAGTGGTGTGAAAAAGTGTTGGCCCCCTTCCTGATTTCTTATTTTTTTGCATGTTTGTCACACTTTACTCTGGAGCAGATGTGTCTGGTGGCCGCCTTCTCTGTTTCATCCTATTCAACCACCGTCCACCGCACAGGGAAACCCTTCAACCCCCTGCTGGGAGAGACCTATGAGCTGGACCGCGTGGAGGAGTACGGATACCGCTCTATCTGTGAACAGGTCCGAAACCACATACTGGTAGTGTGTATGTAATTAACAACAACAACAACAAAAAAAAAGTATATATATATATATATATATATATATATATATATATTTTTTTTTTTTTTTTTAAATCAGGAAGGGGGCCAACACTTTTTCACACCACTGTACACACACACACACACACACACACATATGTAATATACATTATATAAATAGTAATCTCATGATTTCTGACCAACGTGTATATATATATATATACATATATATATATATATAATATTCACAGATACACACAAAATAAAAAAAAAATAAAAAAATATTTAAATTACAAAAAAAATATAACCCCATTTTGAAAACTCATCGGCTAGCATTAAAAACAACACTGGTTACCTAGATTCATTTTGCTCAAATGCAGAGTGTCTGAATAAATGTGCCGCTTCCAGGTAAACGTTACTTCAAAGGAAATTTCATTTGAGAAATGGTTTCTATTTTTATAGAGCCTTTTATACTGATGTGCATTGCAGGTCTCCCTGCAGCTTTGAGATATTTTTAGAGTGAATCAGCTTTGTTCTCTTTTATTTCCATGTACATGTTTCTCTTTCTCCTGCCGTTATTTGCTCATAGTGCCTCTCTTTGCTCTCTGCAGGCAACATTCACCTGAAGTTCCACGCCAGTGGGAATCATTATGTGTGGAGCAAGGTGACCTCCACTGTGCACAATATAATTGTGGGCAAACTATGGCTAGATCAAGTATGTGTGCGGTTTCATACTCCTTTCTCTTGTTTTTCTTTGTTATGTGTTTATATTACAGATAACATTCCATATTGCACGTCCTTCTATATGTATGACACAATAGTAGAATTTTTAAAGAATATCCTGGAATATCCTTTTTTCTATTTAATGAAAGAAAATAGGGACATATAAATATAAATAAACTCCAAAATGACAAAACAAAACAAAGGTATCTTAAAAGTGATAAAAAAGGCTCATGCTCTGTAAACCAGTTATTTTATTATTTTTATATTTATTAATATTTTGAATTAGCTTTTATTTTATATTTTACTTTTCATTTTAATTTCAGTTTCAGTCATTTTCTTATGTGTTTTGTCTTTTTTTATATTTCTATTTAGCTTTGCTATTTTTATTTCAGTTTTAATTTTAGTTTTAGTACTTCAGCTTAAAATTATTTTATTTCAGTTAGTTGCCAGTGCAACATTTCTATTTTTCATTTAAGTTTTTATTTATTTATTTATTTCAGCTTTATTTCAATTAATAATAAAATAAAAAAATTAACTGTTTAGTTTTAGTGCTAGGCCTATATTCCAAGTCTTTTGAAGCTGTATGATACATTTTTTTTGAGAAACTTGAACTGAAATTGATATTATTCTTTATTGTGGTACTCAAATACAACCATTTGATGTGTTACATCAGATTTGACCGAAGGAAAAAAAAGTCATAGGGGTTTGCAGCAACATGAGGCTGATGAAATGATGACAGAATTTTCATTTTTGAGTAAATTGTATGGTTCGAGTCCTCCCACGTGGTGAGGCATTACTCATCTTCAGCACTCCATCTGTTAGAGAAAAGTCACCACTGACACTGCTCTTCTCCATCTGTCTTCCGCTCCTGTCTTTCCCACTGCAGAGGAAACAGGAAACAATTATTACAGCTCTGGACTGAGTCAGTGGGGAATGCAGTTAAAATTAATTGACCATCAAGGCATGAAATCGAAATAGATCATATTAACCTCCTCAATAAATGTTCAATTCATGGTACTTAACTCTAATCCAAACACCTGCTCTTCATCACTTCAGCTCTGTCATTGTTATTAACGTATGACTCTTTGTCCTGATGTAGTCTGGGGACATTATAATCATGAACCACAGGAACAAGGACAAATGCCACCTCAAATTCTCCCCATACAGCTATTTTTCCAGGGATGTTCCCCGCAAGGTCAGTCTGTGTATCATCACCTTCATTCAGTCAGATGGTTTTCCAGCATGTGAAATGTGAGGCTGTGTGCTGCTGACCTCTGCTGGGTATTGAGTGTAACTGCAGGAGTGTGTTTGCGTGTATGTCCTCCTGTCCACAGGTAACAGGCGTTGTGATGGACGGCGAAGGCTGTGGCCACTACATTCTCTCTGGAACGTGGGATGGTAAAATGGAAAGTGCAAAGATCATAGAGAGCAGCCACGGCTCTGGAGGATCTGAGGGCAAACAGAAAACTGTCTATCAGACTCTACCACCAAAACTACTGTGGAAGAAATACCCTCTGCCGTAAGAGTCTTCTATCTATCTATCTATCTATCTATCTGTCTGTCTGTCTGTCTGTTGTTTATCTATCTGTCTGTCTGTCTCTCTGTCTATCTATCTATCTATCTGTCTGTCTGTCATCTTTCTATCTGTCTGTCTGTCTGTCTCTCTTTTTTATCTGTCTGTCTGTCTGGCTGGCTGGCTGGCTCTCTGTCTATCATCTGTTTATCTATCTGTCTGTCTTTATTTATTTTCTTTATTTATAATACTTAAATACAAGGCTCAAAATTGCGACCATATTGTTTACATATGCTCCCAAAATTTAATCTGTTCAACCTCAAAATATATTTGGGAAAATGTGTGCTATGAAATTGGCTCAGTGCACTGCATTTACTATATATCAATTGTTGTTGTGGTGCTCATTTTTTTGCTGGTGCTCCTAACTTTCTGAAGTTTGGAGCACCAGTGCTACCTAGTAAATAATTTAGATTTGAGCCGATATATTTCTCTTTTAATTTTTTTTCTAGTAAATTTCTACTCTCTCTTTTTTTCTTCTGTAATTCCAGTGAGAATGCAGAGAACATGCATTACTTCTCTTCTTTGGCTTTGACTCTGAATGAGCCGGAGGATGGCGTTGCCCCTACTGACAGCCGCCTACGGCCCGACCAACGGCTGATGGAGGCGGGCTTGTGGGACGAAGCGAACGCTGAGAAACAGTGTCTGGAGGAGCGTCAGAGACTGGAGAGGAGGAAGAGAGAGGCGCAGGCCAATCTTGCTCTAGAAGAGGGTAAGACACAGCCTCACACACTCATTGTTTCATATACCTAGTAGGCAGCATACAGTAGGAAAGTAGGAGAGTATCTCACTGCAGATGTTTTGTCCTGGATTTGACAGGTAAGGAGGCCGAGAGCCACCAGCCCTTGTGGTTTGAGAAAAGGACTGATACAGAGACAGGTGAGAGCAGCTACGTGTATAAAGGAGGCTACTGGGAAGCCAAAGACAGACAGGACTGGAGTCAGTGCCCTGCCATCTTTTGAAGGCTCTCTTCCATACCAGGACCAGCTTGCCATTCCAAATCATCCTGTATTAGGAAAGCAGCTTACCAATGTTTCCCAGATGTGGAATATGCAGATTCCAAGGCACCCATATGTGTATATATATGTATCTTAATTTGATGTGCATTCATGGAGGCATTGAGACACCTGTATTGTAGCAGGGAAAATTCACATTGCATGGAAAACCGCTCTAAGCACAATAGATGGAGGCACTTTATAAATGTGACAGTGACAGACAATGACCTGGGGAATGTAACAACACTTCACCAGGGAAAAGATTCTTCCGCAAAGCTGATTTATACCCTGGTTTTTAACTGTTTCAGGTCAACTGTATGATATCCATGAATTATCCACTATTGTGTGATTCAGAGCACATGCTACTTTTGAAGTATGAAGACCGAATGCCCTCAAGACTGTGTTCCTGCATTGAGCTGTAGTGTAGATGAGGTGTTGTGTAGTTTCAATAGTGCAAACATGCTCCATAAACAACCTAGATAGAATCCAGATCAGTGAATAGATGTTGCTTCTACAAAATAACACTTATCAAGGCTTAGATATTTAATGTGAGAATTCATTTTTAGCTGCCCGTTTAGTTATTTAGCACAAGCGTAATGTAAATGTCATTGTGTAGGTGATGAATTACGGCTCAATAAAAATTCTCCATATAGAGTCCTGGCTAAATGTTTGCAAACATGCTAAAAAAAATCAAGCATTTATTTATTTAAATAGATGAATTAATAATACTTGCACGTTGTTCCATTATATGACTCATCTGCATGCAGTGCAGATTTTTTTGAAATAATTATGCAAATTAGGCATGCACTTTAACAGATATGCTCATATATTTGTTTAACACTCACAGGAAGGTACAGTATCAGTTCACATTTTAGGGTGTTTTGCAAACCTTTGGCCTTGACTATTATCAACAATTAGCATTTTGTGGTGGCAATAATTTCTAGTTTCCGGTATTAGCTGCTAAAGCATATTTACACTACATACTTCATTCATGCTGCAAGGAACAGTGGTCTAGAATACTGACCGTAAACGGTAACCATAATGAGGATGAAGCCAAACTTGTATTTGGGCATTAAAACATTCAGAATATTAGCAGACCACTGGTATGAGAGTATACCATGTCAGAACTAAATACATTGTGGACAGTGAAGAGGACTGACTGATATTTATCATCTGTGTTTGAGTTTTTCAACCAAAAGCAAGTTGTTTTCAGAGATCTTGAGATCAGAGCCACAAAATGACACTTTCCGATATACACAGTGTTAACCAGACATATTGATAACCTTAAAAAGCTGATTATTATAACTAGGTAAATTGTATAATTATGATGCCGATATGGCATCACTGGAAGTTTCAGTGTTTCAAGATGTTGCATTCCAGGGACTCTACATTTTTCAAAAGATAATGATGTGAATTTGTAGTCTTGGTTGTTAAAATAATCTGAATGTATCATATGTAAAAGAAGGATATTAACAATAATTATATGTGCAATATTTCAAGGGTTATCAATGGTTGGTTGAGGTCTGTTGGTTTGTTTTGTAGCATTTCAGTTCTTATCATGGCCAACATACTTGTCTTGGAATGACGGGATCATAATTTCTCACTTAAAGCAACTCTATGCAGTTTTTTTTACCTTGAAATATCAGTTTCAAAATAATTCGGAGTCAACTTTCAATAGTTCTAATAAGGCAAATGGCTTCTGTTTCTTTCCCTTGAGTATGTCATTTTGGTGCGAAAATTTCGGCAAAAAGCTTTAGGGCACCAACAACTGTGTGTGTACAGCTATACAATGTATATTTACAATGGTGAATTCCACTCACTTGACTGTAGGGGGCGCCAAAATCGCAAAAATACACAAAATATTTGTTATTTTTACCTTTATTATGATATGACAATGGAGAGCAGGGAAGTAGGAAAGAGAGGGGGACAGGGTTGAGAAGGTCCTTGAGGCAGGATTCGAACTCGGGACGCTCTTAACGCAACAGCGTTATATGTCGGCACACTTGCCTACTAGGCTATTGTCGCCGACAAATACACAAAACTGCATAGAGTTGCTTTGAGCTACATGGTAAAATACAACACAGTATTGTTTTAATCTTCTAGGAGCAATGTAGTCTCCTGGCAACAAAAATATGCTGAAATCGACTGGGTGAATATGAAAGTGAATTATTTATTCATTTATTTTTACATTATCTCAATGTTTTGTATTTATATTTTGAACCAGATACATTTAAGCTGTAGTTGCACTCAAATATTTTTTCATTTAAGATTGATAAAATGTCTCAATGTTTTGTTCCACATCGATACTATAAAATAAATGTGACAATATTCTCAGTTAATCCTCTTTATAGTCACAGTACTGTTGCACACTGAAACACTCCCACTAATGGAAGATCGTGATCCACTGGTTCAGAAAGGCAGACTTTATCACAGGCATTTAAATGAATACTTCACTCCAAAATGAAAATTTGCTGAAAATGTACTCACACTCAGGCAGCGGTGGATAAAGTAGCCTACCTGAAAGCCACACTTGAGTAAAAGTACAGATATCTTACCAGAAAATGACTTTGGTAGAAGTTGAAGTCACCGTTTAGAATATTACTTGAGTAAAAGTCTTAATGTATGTGATATTTATTTTTTCAATATTAAACGTACTTAAGTATTGAAAGTAAAAGCTAAGCATAAGAGGCACTTCATCCGGTACTTAGCCTCTTTCAATCCAACATAAGAAAACATTTCTGGAATCTGCATCTGAAATGGCATTTAGATGTATTTACACAGTTTAATGTAGCTCAGAGGGGCCATG
>NW_015633524.1:1115562-1120042 GCF_001515625.1 Sinocyclocheilus rhinocerous
TACAGATATCTTACCAGAAAATGACTTTGGTAGAAGTTGAAGTCACCGTTTAGAATATTACTTGAGTAAAAGTCTTAATGTATGTGATATTTATTTTTTCAATATTAAACGTACTTAAGTATTGAAAGTAAAAGTACAAGTAAATGCAAAATGGAAAAGAAGCAAATAAATAATATATATAAAATGTTCATACACAGCTTGAGTAGCAAGATTGTGTTCAGTTTTAACTCTTTCTTCCATTTTGTATCTTTGGGTAACTAAGCATAAGAGGCACTTCATCCGGTACTTAGCCTCTTTCAATCCAACATAAGAAAACATTTCTGGAATCTGCATCTGAAATGGCATTTAGATGTATTTACACAGTTTAATATATCTCAGAGGATACATGGATGCATTTGACCTGCATTTAACCTGAATACTGATATTTGAAATGATTTAAAACATGAAAAAAACAGTTGAATGTGAAATTAAAACCGCCAGTAGGTGGCAGCACGTGACCGTTAATGAGTGAGTCATTGAGATTCAACCGATTCATTCAAACGGCTGATTCATTCAGGAACAAAAACATTTGACTGTGTTAATGAGTGAGTCACTGAATCATTCATTCAACCTGTTTGTTCAAAAAGCTGTCCATTGCTTAGAGACGCAAAACATTGCTGTGATCTTTGTTTGGAACTATTTTCGTTGGAAAAATTTAGCAAAAAACAGGCAATATTGTGTCTAAAATATAAGTCACTTAATGCTAACTTTATTAAACTTGTATAAAATGATTATTACATTTGTTATCATACTGATATATGGAGAAAAAAATGGCACTCTGTGTGTGATATAGATTAACTATATTAAAATATATAAATATAAAAAACATACAGAGGCATTTTTGCCATCTACAATTTATAATGCCTTGAATTTTTAGTTTTAATAGACTAATAAATCACATGCGTGCACTCTCTGTGTGTGATTTTGTGATATAGCTACTCGATAATGTCAGATGGCACATCATTACAACAACACTTTACCATATTATCGCAGACGATATACTGTATATCGCACACCCCAGACTCGACTTGAGTGGAAAATCAAATCGACCGTGGTTGTGTGAGCACTTGGTTTGCACATGAGCAAAGGTGTTTTTAGGAGTCTCACTTGCAAGCAGCAGACCACTGATTCATCAAACCTGCTTTCTTGCAGTCTGTGTTCTTCCGACTTTATTTTGTAGTTAGTAATGAATATACTTCGGGGAAATGTATCGGAGTAAAAGTAACATTTTAATTAGGAAATGTGGAGTAAAAGTGAAAGTTGACAGAAATATGAAAACTTAAGTATAGTACAGATACTCCCAAAAAATACTTAAGTACTGTAATGAAGTATTATTACTTCGCTACATTACACCACTGCTCTCAGGCCATCCGAGATGTAGATGAGATTGTGGATCCTCCGCAGTGAATGGGAGCCGTCAGAATGAGAGTCCAAACAGCTGATAAAAACATCACAATAATCCACAAGTAATCCACACCACTCCAGTCCATCAGTTAAAGGGGTCATATGTTGCAATTTCAAGTTTTCCTTTCTCTTTGGAGTGTTACAAGCTCACCCTGTGTGTTTCGTTGTGAAATCGAAACTACTCTGTTTGGTCTTCCAAAAGAGGACACAACTAATAATCAGTGGTTAAGTTGTATTTTGCCACTGATGATTCAAACGCGAGTTTTAAGCAATGTAGAGTAGTACTTGTTGTTTGTCGTTTCTCTGATCACAAATGCAGACATGGCTTTATGTTTACGCAGTGCGATACGCAACGCAACGCGTAAAAAGACAGTATAAGTCATTATAATCAGTAATTATGTCCCCACTGGATGCAACAAATGCCAATGTTTTATTGGTTTTGTCTTGTCGCGCCGGGACAGGGCATCATCACAATATGGTAGGGGCGTAACATTTCCGTCACACGCTGTGAAGTGAAAAGCTGCTTATTTGTAAGAAACAAATGAACAATTCAAAGAAACAATCAAAATATGAATCCATAATTCGCTTCCTCCAGTAAAATTTTTGTTCAGAAATGGAGCGTAGCGTTAGTTCTGGCAGGTCACATTAGTCAAGCTCGCATAAGCTGACACTCAGCTGATCCACGTCTACCTATAGGAATACGACGACAATCATAATTCCCTTTATAAGGTCCTTTCAGTCATTATTCAGCAGCTATCGCTTTGCTCACTATTGGATTTTACAGTGTAGGTGGGGGTTATTTACGCTCTCCCTGCTCCTATCCATGCTAGGCTGCATGAATGGGCAGGGAGTGTTGCCCAGAACAGAACCATATCCCCAACCTAAAATGTATGCTAATTGTAAGTTATCTTTGACGATAGTGGTCCTGACAGAACTGTTTTTGACTCTTTGATCTGTGCATATTTCTCTCCTGATTCAGATGATAAGTCTTTTTCGCTTGAAAAAGCAGTATTATGGATTGTAGACTCAGGACTGGAGTCGTGTGGATTACTTGTTTTTATCAGCTGTTTGGACTCTCGTTCTGACGGCACCCATTCACTGCAGAGGATCCATGGGTGAGCAAGTGACGTAATGCCAAATTTCTCCAAATCTGTTCCCATGAAGAAACTCATCTACATCTTGAATTGCCTGAGGGTGTGTAAATTTGAGCAAATTCTCATTTTTTGAGTGAACTATTCCTTTAATAACCATCCAAAGAAGCTAAATTAATTGAGGGGAAATAAAAGGATATGGTTATTTAGAAATATAGCCATATAGCCTATATAGAAAACGATACAACTGTTGTTAACGAAACAAACAAGCATTCTTTGAGATGTTCAAGCATATTCAGTAAAAGCGACTGTCCACGTGCCAGCAGCACGCAATGGCTCGCTCACGGTTTTCAGCAGCGCAGGGAATGAATAGACGCTTCGCGGTGACGGATTCACAGCTGATCTGGCAACAACTGGCCGTCCAGCGAAAGGGCCGATGGTCTCTGCGTGCAGGATATAATAAACGCTTCTAGCTTCAGCAGTGCGGGAATACGGTAAGAGACCAGGGAAATACGTTTGACCTTATTGGACATGGTACTGATGAATTGGGCTCTGTTTAATATGGTATACTGTGTTGACGCGGACCGATGTGTTTATATCCTCTGTTAGACCGCTAAACGCCTGTGTGAGGTCTACCAGAGTCATTCATGAGCATTAGAAGAAAACATTTTGCTCTCATGATTCACGTGACTATTAGCGTAGCTACGATGTGCTGATCAAGACAAGTGCATCCTTCGTGTGATCCGACTCTAACCGACAGTCGTATTACCGAGTGGATAAGGAATATACAGAATACACACACGTTTTGGCTTGAACAACCTCCATGAAAATAACATTTATAAACGGGACAGAAAATATGCTGCGGTGACTAGACGTCATCGACCAGCGCCATTTGCACACATATGAACGACCTCAGTTCATGCAGGTTAATGTTGCTTTAATATAGTTCAGACTGACAAACAATGTGATTATTGGTAAATGTAGCTGGGCACCCCATCACGGGATCCCGGATGAAATAATCCTCTATAATGGACCACAGAGCGACCATTTGCTGCACTGTCAATCTAAAAGCCACCGAAGCAGTGAAGTCAACGACAAAAGCCTTGAGGGACTCGATATCCCGACTGTTTATCCAACATAGCCGTAATTTGTTTAGCATTTGCTTACATCGAACCATTTTAATACAGTATTTTGAATAAACTAGGAGCGACCAATCCAAAACCGGCAGCGGAACATGAGCTGATTTCTGACTGGTCGACTGGCTTATTAAATTTTCCTATGGTCTGTATGGTGGTGGGGATTCATTGCAGTGACTCGAATCTTTTGAATCAAATAATTCATTCGCAAATGATTCTTTAAAGGGGTAGTTCACCCACAAATGAAAATTCTGTTGTAATTTACCCACCCTCATGTCTTTTAAAGATTTTCTTACTTTTGCAGAGCATAAAAGAAGATATTTTGAAGAATGTTGGTAACCAAACTGTTTTGATTAACATTGATTTACCCATTGGTTTACCATTTTCTCAAATTGTTGTTTATGTTACACAGAAGAAAGTAAGTCATACAGGTTTGAAACGACATGAGGGCGAGTAAATTATGACACAATTTTCATTTTTGGGTGAACTACCCCTTTAAGTCTGGGTATATAATTTCTTGTATAAAGAAACGGTTTATATTTTGAAAAATTAATATTATAAATGTGTGTAAAATATAATTTGGAAAATATTTCGTTTCTGTTGTTACATTATTATGTTTATCTACCCATTATAATACTGTTATAGTACTGCATTTATTGTTTATTTATGCATGTATTTACACTTTTAAATCTAGTTTTTATTTATATCTATTTTTATTTGTTTTTGTCTAACCTTTCATTTAGTCTAGATCAGGGGTAGGCAAGTTCGGTCCTAGAGAGCCGCAGTCCTGCAGAGTTCAGCTCCAACCCT
>NW_015633524.1:1122381-1128013 GCF_001515625.1 Sinocyclocheilus rhinocerous
AACAGCTGATTTGTCTAGATCAGGGGTAGGCAAGTTCGGTCCTAGAGAGCCGCAGTCTTGCAGAGTTCAGCTCCAACCCTGAAAAAAAAACTCACCTGCCTATAGCCTTAGTAATCCTGAAGACATTGATTAGCTTGTTCAGGTGTGTTTGATTAGGGTTGGAGCTGAACTCTGCAGGACTGCGGCTCTCTAGGACCGAACTTGCCTACCCCGATC
Organism: Sinocyclocheilus rhinocerous; assembly: GCF_001515625.1. Classification (NCBI taxonomy): domain Eukaryota; kingdom Metazoa; phylum Chordata; class Actinopteri; order Cypriniformes; family Cyprinidae; genus Sinocyclocheilus; species Sinocyclocheilus rhinocerous. The sequence continues at coordinate 1,122,598 of NW_015633524.1, forward strand.
TAGATAATAAGAATAATATACAGTACAATAAAAAAATATTTTTAAAAAAATACAAGAAAAAATAGTATTCAAGAGGAAAAGGGTGCTTAATTAATAAAGTAATAAAGCGTTTAGAATGTTAGATTCATTTAGCCTAAGCAAACCGGTTCGCTCGAACAATTTGATTTAATGAATGGCTCACTCAAATGTGTTTATATTTTGAAAAATGTATATTATAAATGTGTGTAAAATATTTTGTTTCTGTTATTGCATTATTACGTTTTTATTACGGTTTCTGTTATTGCATTATTACAGCATTATTACAGTTTTCTACCATGTTATAGTACTGCATTTATTATTTATTTATGCATGTATTTACTTATTTAAATCTAGTTTTTATTTATATCTATTTTTATTTAGTTTTAGTTGTTTTGATCTAACCTTTCACTAAACATTAACACTTCTTGTGGCACCTGAAATCCCTGCGTAAGTGAATGAATTCGTTATAACATATTATTCTCACCGTTTATACCATATTAAGAGTGAAATATCGGCAGAAATAGTAAAAGCAGTATGCCATTTCGAAGAATTATAAAAGATTCGTTCAAACGAACCGATTCGCTCATGTCCAAAATAAGCTCCCAGGCCTTACGTCACAAACCAGACCCACAACACATAATAACACGTGTAGACAAGCCGGGTGTTGTTTCTGTCCGCTTCCAAAACACACGGTTGCTAGCGGGTTGAGTCAGGCAGGACATGATCACATCGGCTTCAGTTCCTTCAACAGAAACTGAATGAATACTTCCGACTCGTCTAATACCGCTACTGCGTTTTTTGATTCGCGGAGATGAATGATGTATTTACGTTACGATCTTAATATGTGTTTACCCTGCAGGTGCGAAGATGAAGCGAACATGATCAGTGCCGATGGCCCCTCCACCAAGTGCGAGGAGACCCGGGACGCGGGGAACAGGAGGAGGCAACCCCCAGAAATGCTGCACCTCATGTTCGCGGTGTCCGTGTGGCTGGTGACGGGCACCACTATATCCAGCCTCAACAAATGGATATTCGCCGTGTACAATTTCAGATACCCGCTGCTTCTGTCAGCCCTCCACATGCTGACGGCGATAGTAGTGGACTACGGACTGATCAAGTGCAGGGTGATCCGGCACAGAGGCGTCTGCGAGCAGGATTTAACCACCAGCGCCAAATGCAAAGTATTCCTGCTGAGTTTGACCTTCTGTGCTAGTATCGCATTTGGCAACGTGGGACTCAATTATGTGCAGCTTTCGTTCGCGCAGATGATCTACACCACCACGCCGCTGTTCACGCTGGCCATTTCCACGCTGATTCTGGGAAAGCAGCACCACTTCCTGAAGTACACCGCGATGATGCCCATCTGCCTCGGGGCGTCGTTCAGCATTATGGGGGAGGTCCAGTTCGACCAGACCGGCTGCCTGTTTGTGTTCGCCGCCACTATGTTAAGAGGCGTAAAAACCATTCAACAAAGTAAGTTTTTTTTATGCTATATACAACTAGGTTAGAATTAAAAATATTCAATTAAAAAACAAAAAAATACAATAAACTAGTTATATAGTACAACTCAATAACATAATAATATACAGTAGGCTAAATAAATAAAAAATACAAGAAAAAATAATATACAAGAGGAAAGTTGTGCTTCAATAAAGTAATAAAGCTTTGAGAATGCTCGATTCATTTAAGCGAACCGATTCGTTCGAACGATTCGATTTAATGAATGGTTGGTAAATGTTATGACGTTTTCTATTTAGTTATATAGATTCAGGGTTTTCACAGTCATGGAAATAACTGGGAATTTGAACTGTACATGTCAAGGTAATTGACAGATTCATGCAAACTTCTATGGTGACATTTGTTTCATGTTCAGCTTTAAAATATTTAATTGGATATAAACAGTTTTTTGTAAGATGAAATAAATCCCTATGCAGTTAACACGAACTGGAAAGGTCATAGTTATGTCATAAAAATGAATAAGGCAGAGTAAGGTGTGGAACCCTGCAGATTGCTAAACAAGTCAAGTGATTCATAACGCCTTTCGAATCGTTTTGAACGAATCACCAAAAAGAATCGGTTCACACGAACGATTCGTTCGTGAGTCGGATGACTCACATAACCCGCAGTTGAACTGCAGAGCGTTTTTCTGATCAGTTTGACAATAAAACCTGTGTTAATTTTTTTTAGAAAGGTATTTGAAGCTGTATCTAACTTAATCATCATTCAAAAAGCCACCGGCTGTTTTATTGACATATGAAAATAATCTTAACCAAATGTTCCTTAGAGTACAGCCTATTTTTGTCCCTTCACTCGGCTAGTTCACATTCTCATGGTCATCATTTATGTAACTTCCTAGTGTGTGTCTGAGTCAGAGGAGAAGGTGTCTGCCAACAGCTGGCACATCCTGTTCCAGACACTCGCCCGTGAACGGCTGCTGCTGCTGCTGTTGTTTTAACCCGATTTCCCAAGTAGCAAATGACCTCACAGAAACAAACAGGGATTGGATACTTGACTGATTTCTTAAAATGAGAGTCAGCTGAGCTCCATTAGTTTAAGTGTAATTATGTAGGTGTCTGGCCCTGAGAACATCAAGGAGTGAGACCGGACTGAGGGCGAGAGTCTGCGGTTTACTGGCAGAACCTGTTTTGTACACATTTAGTCTTTATATGACTACATATCTTGTCACATACAGCTGCAGTCATGTATGTCGATGTTATTCAATGCTATGTGTGTCAAAGTAGAAAAAATTCTTAGTCACTGTAGAATTACATAACATAACCTACAGTTTGCATGCAAGCTAAATGGGCAGTGCCTTGTTTTTAACAAAGTCAGCGTTGTTTGTTGTTCTCTACAACTAAAGCTATGATGGGTCAGTATTAGAAGGAACCAAGTGCATGTTATAATGATAATAATAATAATAATTTAAAATTTTTTGTAAACCACGGGGTGTAATAGTGAATAGTGTAATGTAGATATTCAGATGTATATAATAAAATATATAATTAAAATATAGCCTTGGTCAGGGAGCGATATTACTATTATTGTTATTATTATTTAATTAATAAAAAAACAAAAGGGGGATATTTGAACGAAAATGTGATTATTGAAAATTTAATGTAGAAGTTTAGATAATGTAGAAATAAAGTTTAATTCATAATATAAAATAATATAATTATTATAAATTAATAAATATTATTATAATATAAAAGATGGTAAAAATACAGAAAACATGTTTAAACTGAATTAACTAAATTACATAGATGTTTAATAATTAATTAATTGACTGTAAAGTTGTTTATACCCCATGAGGTATTAAGTTTGAACATATTACAGCCATCCATCCCGACAAATTTGTATTAAATTGTAAAGAATGACAGTGCATTGGCTAAAGATAATTTTGCCAAATTATAACATTAGTTTGATTACTCACCGCTCCACTCAGAAAACAATTAATTAAATAAATAAATAAATAAATATATATATATATATATATACTAACTACATTTTTTGTAATGAATTTAGATTGTAATTAATTTACTCACCCACTTTGCATTCTTGGTCCAGGAGAGATACTCCATGTGGTTTATCTAGGTCATCTGTTGGTTTTATATTTCAGTGGACTATTTTAGTTGTGACCGTTGCATCACAGAGGTTAAGGTTGTTTACTATATGCGTCACACTATATCTTAGCATGTGCTGTGGTAAATGACAATCCAGATGGCCAAAAAATGTGTGTCAGTGCTGAGCAACTACATATAGAGAGGTATAATAGCTAAACTAACACACTTTTTTTTGTATATGTATAATTATCAGGCATCTTGCTCCAGGAGGAGAAGATCAACTCTGTCTTCCTACTGTATCTGATGTCCATCCCCAGCTTCTGCATCCTGGCCATAGCCGCCCTGGTTCTGGAGAACTGGGCCGCGCTGCAATCCCCTTTCCAGTATGACCACCACCTCTGGGGTTTCATCTTGCTCAGCTGTCTGGGCTCAGTGCTTTACAACCTGGCCAGCTGCTGTGTCATCACCCTGACCTCCGCTGTCACGCTGCACATCCTGGGCAACCTGAATGTGGTGGGGAACCTGCTGCTGTCCCAGCTGCTGTTTGGGCACGAGCTGACGGCTCTAAGCTGTGCTGGAGCTGCGCTCACCCTCTCAGGCATGATCATCTACCAGAACTCAGAGATCATCGTAGCTTACATCGACACACGGAGAGCCAGGACACCAGCCGGTGGCAGCAGAGAGGACGTGGTTTGTGTTAAGGAGAATGATTCGAACATATCACAGACTCCAGAACCTTGTTCAGAAGGAGAATCATCTGCAGAAGCAGCTCAAGAACCTAACAAGAGTACAGAGAATCAGGTTCATGAGAAAATGGACTGAAGAGACTTAAAGGCTGTGTTCCAAAACCTAGTGAGCTGCAGTGCTGCTGTCTATAGCCAAACTCCTGACTTTTTTCTTGAATGGAGTACAAGGAAAGTGAAAAGTGGTCATGGCTCTCTTTGGTCCATAACCACTTTCATTAGATGGAAAAGAGAAGCTTGAGTTATTATAGTTAACTAAAACTTAACTAAAACAATAAAAAAATGTGCTCATTTAAATAAAATGAATGTTAACTAAAGTAAACATTTTTTTTAATTTTAGGTAGTTGCCAAAACTGAAATATATACTAAAATAAAAATTAAAAACAAATAAAAACAATTATAAAGTTGCATTTAAAAAACCCCCCGAAAAAAAAAAAAAAAAAAATTTACTAAAAGCCTTGTTGTGGGCAGTGCGCCGATATATAGCACCATTACGCTACAGGCGTCCCGAGTTCGAATGCCGGCTGAGGACCTTTCCCTACCCCCCTCTAACTTCGCTTCCTGTCTACAATACTGTCATATAGGGCTGTCAAAAAAAATTTCGAATTTCGAATATTCATAGAATTTAAAATAAATGCAAAAACGTTGCATTCGAATTTTAGGTGTGCGTTAAGGAGGCTGCCTTATCAGTGGTGCACAAAATGCAATGACTGCAATGACATCCTTTTTCGCATTTTCTAGACGGACATCTATCAATGTTGCACTCGCGTCTCACACAAGACACACAAGAGTTTAGAAAGCCATGTAAAATTTATGTAAATTCAACTTTGAAAAAACATATCTCGAGACTTTATGGCGGGTTTTTTCCCCATCCCACTGCATCTCATGTTCTTAAATGAAAAATATACTCTGTGTGATTGGCTTTCGGCCCTTTGTATTAAACTATGAATACATACATGATGCTGTTTTGTTTATAGTTGTTTAAGCAACTTAATTATAATTGGTTTATAAACATTATTTTAAACATTATGCACTTTTTTTCGCAGATAGTCATGTTATCTTATGCTTTGAATGATGCGCCCTCTTGTGGCCTCA
>NW_015633524.1:1128885-1130150 GCF_001515625.1 Sinocyclocheilus rhinocerous
AAAAAAAAAAAAAAAAATTTACTAAAAGCCTTGTTGTGGGCAGTGCGCCGATATATAGCACCATTACGCTACAGGCGTCCCGAGTTCGAATGCCGGCTGAGGACCTTTCCCTACCCCCCTCTAACTTCGCTTCCTGTCTACAATACTGTCATATAGGGCTGTCAAAAATTTTTTCGAATTTCGAATATTCATCGAATTTAAAATAAATGCAAAAACGTTGCATTCGAATTTTAGGTGTGCGTTAAGGAGGCTGCCTTATCAGTGGTGCACAAAATGCAATGACAATGTAAGTGTCCTTTTTCGCATTTTCTAGACGGACATCTATCAATGTTGCACTCGCGTCTCACACAAGAGAGCCCTTTGTTTAGAAAGCCATGTAAAATTTATGTAAATTCAACTTTGAAAAAACATATCTCGAGACTTTATGGCGGGTTTTTTCCCCATCCCACTGCATCTCATGTTCTTAAATGAAAAATATACTCTGTGTGATTGGCTTTCGGCCCTTTGTATTAAACTATGAATACATACATGATGCTGTTTTGTTTTTCCACAAATAGTCATGTTATCTTATGCTTTGAATAAACGTGTATTATATTTTGCTTGATGCGCCCTCTTGTGGCCTCAGGAGAGAAGCCAAAAGCTTTTCTTCACCCTAACTGAAATTATGCCTTTTAAATTCGAATATAATTTTGACAGCCCTACTGTCCTATCATAATAAAAGGCAAAAATGGCAAAAATAAATCTTTAAAAAAATTGACAATGTAAAATATAAAAATAAAAACTTTAAACAGAAAACGACCCTCGTAGCTAAGTAACCAATCTGGAATGCTTTACATTGGCAGCAATTTTGTTTATCATACAAATAGCACTCCTGACACAAAGCACACAAGAAACTCACCTCACAAGTGATTTTAAAGATTTTAAAGGACTTTGCTTTTGACTTGAATGCTAGAATTTGTGTACAGCCGAACATAGCTTTTTAAATTATTTAAATTATAATATTGAACGTTCGATACGTGGCCATTACAAAATTTTGTCCTTGCCGTGTCTGCGTTGTTTCTTTCCAGACGTGATAAATAGTTTTGCTCATGTTAGAATATAGTGTATCGTTTTCCTTTCACACAAGCACTCGTCAACGTGGCCATCTATTGTTGTTGCCGCCGTGTGTTCGTTGTTGTTGTCTGTTTTTCTACTTTAAGGTTGCCACCTTGTGGACAAACTAATTAGTGCAAAAAAAATTCAAGACGCACGTGTGAGTTGAGCGT
>NW_015633524.1:1130700-1135006 GCF_001515625.1 Sinocyclocheilus rhinocerous
CGTTGCACTCGCGTCTCGCACAAGAGAACCGCATGTTTAGAAAGGCAAATAAAATTTATGCAAGTTCAACTTATCTTGAGACTAAATGGCGGGTTTTTTCCCCCATCCCACTGCAACTCGTGTTTTTAAATGAAAAATGTACTGTGTGATTTCGGTCCTTTGTATTAAACTATGCATACATACATGATGCTGTTTTGTTTATAGTTGTTTAAGCAACTTAATTATAATTGGTTTATAAACATTATTTTAAACATTATGCACTTTTTTTCCACAAATAGTCATGTTATCTTATGCTTTGAATAAACGTGTATTATATTTTGCTTGATGCGCCCTCTTGTGGCCTCAGGAGAGAAGCCAAAAGCTTTTCTTCACCCTAACTGAAATTATGCCTTTTAAATTCGAATATAATTTTGACAGCCCTACTGTCCTATCATAATAAAAGGCAAAAATGCCAAAAATAAATCTTTAAAAAAATTGACAATGTAAAATATAAAAATAAAAACTTTAAACAGAAAACGACCCTCGTAGCTAAGTAACCAATCTGGAATGCTTTACATTGGCAGCAATTTTGTTTATCATACAAATAGCACTCCTGACACAAAGCACACAAGAAACTCACCTCACAAGTGATTTTAAAGGCCAAAGTATACTTTGCTTTTGACTTGAATGCTAGAATTTGTGTACAGCCGAACATAGCTTTTTAAATTATACTTTATTTGATATTGAACGTTCGATACGTGGCCATTACAAAATTTTGTCCTTGCCGTGTCTGCGTTGTTTCTTTCCAGACGTGATAAATAGTTTTGCTCATGTTAGAATATAGTGTATCGTTTTCCTTTCACACAAGCACTCGTCAACGTGGCCATCTATTGTTGTTGCCGCCGTGTGTTCGTTGTTGTTGTCTGTTTTTCTACTTTAAGGTTGCCACCTTGTGGACAAACTAATTAGTGCAAAAAAAATTCAAGACGCACGTGTGAGTTGAGCGTACAGAGCATGCGCAATTAGAAAAATCTATCTGCACACATACAAACCAAAGTATACTTTGGGCATAGAGTTTGGCGTTAGCATGTTGCAAAAGCTAACACTGTGATACTCTAATAAGCAAAATACAAAGCACACCAATACTGGATAAAATAGTCTTTTTAATTCAATTGAACTATTTTATTGATACTTTTCAGTTTTGAATGAATTAGGTATATTTACATTCAATGTTTGCAATCTATGATGCCTAATAAATGCAGTCTTACACAGGCAGTTCACTAGGTTTTGGAACAGAAGACTGAGCATCATCCAGTGTTAGCTGGTTTAATATGGAGTCTGATTAGATACGAGGTGTCCTGGTTGGCGGTGATGATGATAATGATGATGATACTGGAGGTGTAGTTTTCCCCACTACCTCCTCACTGTGCCAATAATATATTTAATTTCAGTCATCCTTCCAATGGAGAAGCACCATCTACCAGAGCTCTGAGACTGACTGACTGACTGAGCACATGCCTTTTTTTTTTAGCACATGCCGACGGCAACAGTTTGTTTGATTTTTTCCCCCCTCTGTTTTGCCAACACACGCTTATAAGTGTGTGAAAACTCCTGCATGAGCCTCGGGAAGATCTCCAATATCCTGCCATATTCATTCTGTGACTGTGTGCCTATCTAATGCACTGTGAAATACAACTGCTCAGTTTGCTCTGGTCCTCTTTAGCTGTTACTGGACTTGTTGGCACTTTTTGAATACTAGAGATAGACACACAAAAAGATACATAGGAATAATGTATTTTTAGATACTGTAACTCAGCCGTCTTGATTTGGTGATATGGGACGGTACTTTTAAGGCAGCTTTCTGTAGGATGCCATGTTTAAACAAATATCCTTTCTTTGTTACAGCGCTATCACTTTTCATCTTGGTTATGTTTACATAATGGAGACGAGCAAGATTACTGGCTCCTCACTTGGTTTCACTTTTATTAAGCCTGGTGCACTATTCAGAAATTTGTTTTATACCTCTCTGGTGTAGTATAAGCCAATGTTCTTCTTATCTCATTACTGCAAAGCATCTGAATGTTTTGCATTTTGAATGTTTTTTTTTGGGGGGGGGGTTGCATTACAGAATTGACTTTTTCACATTGCAGTAATGAGAACTAGGGAACTTTCTTTCCAAGATTGATAGTTTTTTTTTTCCCCCAAGTAAAATTTGATCGGGCATGTTCCTGACAAGCTTGATTGAGATTCACCCGAAGTAACAGCTGAGAACATTTTTTTAGATATATATAATGTTATGAAAAGGCAGGCAGGTTTAAACTGGTGCCTCTTATGTAATTCCCAGTGCAGGTAATTATTAATAGGTTTCTCTAAGGAGTCTCAAACATCTTTAGCACACTATAATCTCTTAGGAGAAATCAAAATGATATTTTCTCTCTCATTGTCCTCTTTAAATCCTCCACTAAAGGCCTCCTTGCTCGTCTCCTCTGAGTTGGTGCTCATCTTTTTTCATTAGTTTCTTGATTGATTTGTTTTATTGATGCCTGCTGGACAGTATTATTTTCCCTCCACTTTGATTTGTGTGTTGTGATGCTGTTACAAAAAAAAAACCACTAACAGAGGTTATAGACCAAGGTACATAGCAAGGTCAAAGAGTTTGGTTGCCATCTGCTGGATATAAAGCGGATATTCATTTATTATTATGACTTCGTTTATAACTGAATTGAAGTGCATTAGATAGAAATATCAGGCAGTTTGCCTTTTTCCCAGCATGTTGGGAATTCATAGCTGGGGTTTAGTATGACATAACTCACTCACACCATTTTGGGGTTCTTAGATTTGGCTAACTGGAAATGAATAAGGATGTGAATGTATCTCAGTGGGTGTTGAAGTTTAGGCAGTCTTATGGAGCCATGGTAAAAGCCTACGCTGACTCAAGTGTGCCTACCTGAGGGCTGATTTCATTAGGAAACACCAGCCTTTCAAGTTTAATTTATTAAGGTCTCAACTGTCCATTCATGCTTCAGTGTTTGCACGCATTACTTCACTTCTAATGAACAGCATCATAGGAAAAGCATCATACAAGATCGATCTAAGATCTAAGATTTATTTGGTGTTATCCATTGTTAAGGGTGGTATATTTGAAATTTACACACGGGGGCGCTAACTTCTATTAATCGGCTGTGCAGGCATGGTTAATGGCCTATGGTCATCATTTCAAAATGGCCCATTAAACAGCCTAGCTGATACACCAGTCTATATATATATATATATATATATATATATACTGTATATATATGTCCGGTCACATTTACTGTTGATCAACAAAATCCAGTTATTTCAGCAGGAACTCATTGGGAAATTATTCATGCAAATTCACCTCACTGACCAACAGAAAGTTGATTTGTTTAAAGGTGACTTAAGTGTAAACTCTGCTTCGTACATCGCTTTTTCTCTGAAATTTCGCTAAAGTGACTGCATCTTATCACTGAATGCGTGTTATGCGACACTGCGTATTCATACTGTATAATGTTCATCCAGTATCTCTGTACCACAAGCACAGCGGTTAACTGCAATTAGTAAAATGATAATCAACAGAATGAAAGCAAAGTTTCTGACTTTTTACTCTTCGCCATCAAACCTGAGGTGAGGGTTGTCAGATAAATACCTCAGATGTTATTGCTTATTCCTGTGACGACGTTTGTTGACATTTTACTGGGTCACTAATATACTGTACTGGATACTGTACTGGATGCTGAGATCTCTGAACATAGAGTGACAGTCGTGGAGGTACTGACGGTTTTGATGGGTCTTTTATTGGTTGCAGCGCAAAATTGCACTGACTATTTGCATAACTGTATGGCTCCTGTGTATATATGGTTTCTGATGTCAGCAAAATATCAGATGTAAATGCTTATTTTATTATATTTATGTATTTTACAATCATGAAAAGTTGTTAATATACTGGTACAAAAAAAAAAAAAACAGTCTCATGCCTTCTGCTGTCACAGGTCAGAATAGTAGCAGTATGCTATTTTAGTATTAGCTAGCAGTATGCTAAAGCTTGTTAGAAATATGTTAGTAACATGCTAGCAACAGCTAAAACATGTTAGGAATGTGTTAAAATATCCTAACAACATGCTAAAACATGTTAGCAATCATACTAGAAACATGTTAGCAATGTGTTGAAATGTTAGATATGTTAAAACATGTTAAAAATGGTAAAACATGTTAACTGTTAAAACAGTAGCATGTTAAAATATTAGAGATATGCTAAAACATGCTAGCAACATCATAAATCATACTAGAAACATGTTAAAACATGTTA
>NW_015633524.1:1137033-1138755 GCF_001515625.1 Sinocyclocheilus rhinocerous
AAAAAAAAAAAAAAACAGTCTCATGCCTTCTGCTGTCACAGGTCAGAATAGTAGCAGTATGCTATTTTAGTATTAGCTAGCAGTATGCTAAAGCTCGTTAGAAATATGTTAGTAACATGCTAGCAACAGCTAAAACATGTTAGGAATGTGTTAAAATATCCTAACAACATGCTAAAACATGTTAGCAATCATACTAGAAACATGTTAGCAATGTGTTGAAATGTTAGATATGTTAAAACATGTTAAAAATGGTAAAACATGTTAACTGTTAAAACAGTAGCATGTTAAAATATTAGAGATATGCTAAAACATGCTAGCAACATCATAAATCATACTAGAAACATGTTAAAACATGTTAGCAATGTGTTGAAATGTTAGAAATGTTAAAACATTCTAAAAATGTTAAAACAGCATGTTAAAACATTAGAAATATGCTAAAACATGTTATGAATATGCTAAACCATGCTAGAAACATGCTAGCAACATAATAAATCATACTAGAAACATGTTAAAACATGTTGTTATCAATGTGTTGACATATTGGAAATATGTTAAAACATGCTAAAAATGTAAAAACATGGTAGCAATGTGTTAAAACATTAGAAATATGCAAAAACATATCATTAATGTGTTAAAACATGCTAGAAACATGTTAGCAACATAGTAAATCATACTAGAAACATGTTAGCAATGTGTTAAAATATGCTAGCATGATAGTGGTCTAGTATAGCCTGAAATTTTTCCTGTTAAAAAAAAACATACTGTGAGAAACTTAAAATGGAAGTGGAAGGGGCCATTAAAAAGCCGACTGTTTAAATAGCTTTGCCACAAGATATAAACAATATGCATGTTAACAATTTTAGCTTGAAAAATATCACTTACCAACCTTTTCTGTGTAAAGCTATATAAAAATGTAAAATTTTGTTGGTGTCACAACCAACAAAAGGCGCGCAAGTACACAACTCTATTACTTGAGTGAAAGTACAAACACTGCTGGTCAAATATTACTCCATTACAAGTGAAAGTTGTAAAGACAGATTTTTACTTAAGTAAAAGTACAGAAGTACTTGCTTTTAAAAGTACTCAAGTACCAAAAGTAAATTTCCTTTTTTATGTCAACACACCGTTTTATTATTGTTGTATGTAATACTTGCAATACCTTATGCCTCTGAAGCAACTTACAATACATTACACCTACTGAATACATTGACTAGCTTGTAGTATCTTTGGAATAAAGAGCTTTTAGAAAGTTAAAAACCTATAGAAACTAAACAAGTGAGTTGACAAAAAAATAATAATTTTTATTTAACACTCCTACCGACCCCCACAAAAGCAGGATGGTAGTGATCTCACACAGCTCTGACAGTGTGTGCCCACAGCCATTCATCCACATTTGAACAGAGTGGACAGTGAAATCCTGTAAATACAGAGTGATAAGGAAAAAAGAAAAAATGCTGGGAAATCACTTCACGTAACCCTACAAGAGTGATTACTTATAGGCTGTCAAAAAAAAGTCACCCACTGACTTTCAAAGCTGCTAGTAACGACTTTCTACTTCGAGGACGAGAAATGTAGTGGAGTGAAAAGTACAATATTTGTCTTCCAAATGTAGTGAAGTTAAAGCAGCACTATGTAACTTTTTCTGTGTTCAAAATTTGCAAAATGCATATAATGAGCGAGTACATCATGAATTCATCTTCCAAACCGCGTTTTTGTCTTATT
>NW_015633524.1:1140019-1159035 GCF_001515625.1 Sinocyclocheilus rhinocerous
CGAAGTTAAAGTCATGAGTTTCCAGAAAAAATTATAAATAATACAATAGTTATGCAATGAAGTAAAGTACAGATACTCAAAAAGTGTACTTAAGTACAGTACTCAAGTAAATGTAGTCCGTTACTGTCCACCTCTGGTCACAAGGTTAGGTTAGGGTCTCTGTAAACCCTAAAATACACACGTTTACATAAGTTTAAACAGAAGACAATAATAAGCTCCACATTCCTGCTTTTGCCACAAACACCCCAGATAGCACACGTACGTCTGAAAGATGTCTGTTAAAGATCGCTTCATCTGGAAAGGTCCAATAGACATATTGCAGATGAGCAAACACTCTAATGACAAAATTTTGCAGATGTAAATGCAGACGTCAAATAGATGTCTCCGTGATGTACGTGTGCTATCACGGACTGTCGACTGAGCTTAACCTGTATTGAACCCAGGGGCGTAGCCATCATTTCAGAAGTGAGGGGGACAGAATTAAAAGTGGGGGGGACACGTCCCCCGCGTAATCTACGCCCCTGATTGAACCTTATATTTTCGTTGAGATGACAGCAGCCAGTTTTGCACAGTTTAGCAAAACTGGCATTTCCTCCGTGTTGAAAGTTATGAAACATTACATTGTAAATGCCTTTGCATGACTCCGTCACTATAACAGCACCACTTGCCACATTAGTCACATTGACCCGCTGAACATCCGGTCTAAGTCAAGGTTTCCTTCACCCTCGCTGTTTCCATGCGTCATGCTAGCTGGTCTCTGCCAGCTAATGACCACAATCAGCCACCACGAGGTGGAGCCAAACACTCCTTTTTCATTACAACGCCTTCATCATACTTTAACGGTGTGAACGTGAAAATGTACATGTGCCAATGACATTTCTGGCCCCTGCTTTTGCAGATAAATGCTGCGACGAGTGCGTTTATGTCTGCATAGGAAAAAAGGATGTGTCTGATCTGTGTAAACATGGAGGTGCTGCTAGGCAACATCATTCTTATGCCTTAATAAGGCAGTGTTCTCCGTCTGTCCACTCATTCACTGTTTAGTTCTGCATAGAGCCAGGCCACCTGCTTATGCAATCACTGTCAACACACAGCATGCTGGAGGAGCACCGTTTATCTCAACGTTTTCTTTCCTCTGGTTTTCAAACATATAAATACTCCGATACCACTTTTTAAAGTGACAGTGTTTAGATAAAATAATGACACAGTGTTATCTTTTGAGTAAAAACTGACGGTAAGGAAAGATCAGGACAAGCAGTGCCAAATACGTCACTAATACTAAATGTCCCGTTCTGCTCTTTCCACTTTTTTCCCCTGGTCCCTTTAGAAGAGGGTGATGAGGATCGGGTGGGAGGGCTCTCACGGTGACTCTGAAAAACTCAAGTCACTCCAGCATCTGAGCTGAGTTGAGTTGAGTGTATGTGATCCCACAGTTCACCTTTCTACATCAGACCGCAAGACCTTTCCTCTCGGACAGCTGCAGTGAGATCGGTGAGCTTCATCTCTCTGTTTCTTATTTTACAAGAACTTTTTTGTTGTTTTTCTAATGAATTTCCATCCATCTTTCATTGTAGTGATTGTGTGATTACATAACAGCCATTAGACCAGTGTAAGAGCAAATTGTTTTTGAGCGGTTATATAAATTCCGCAGACATCATTATGTGTTATTAGGGTAAAACTGTATTATAGCATCCAGAAACAACATTATCTATTCTGCTAGCTTCAGCCCACACATTAAACCCAACACATACTAACATACAACAGGACTAAAGTGTATCTGGATGCTTGAGGCATCTGCACTCAAATGCTGACAGAGCTTTTCTCAGGACTTAATTCAATTTTCTGAGCCACTTGTGCATTGACTTTTGGTCTACACAGATATCAGAGTAGTTTAAGGCATTAGCTATGAACATGATCCACTAATGTTTGACAACTATGGAGCCCATTAAGGGATATATATGGTGATGGGGGAAAAAATGATATGGGAGAAAGACTTATTTTTCAATGCTTTTGTGAGTGAACACAGAGTTTATTGGGGGAACATCATTCCCAAAACGTATTAATCTATTCCCTCGTTTAGTGGCCAAGTTGTTAAGTTGTTCCCTCACTTTAATCAAGTTACGCTGTCACCACAATTTAACTAAAATGAGGGAGCTGATTAAAAAAATCATGGGAACAAATTAGTACAACGTAGCCATTATTCAACAAGGGAACCAATTAATCAATTGTGGGAATAAATTCTTAAGCCACAATTTATTTATTTATTTTCACGTCATGTATAGAGCTCTGTAATTTTGTGAGCGAATGCAGCAGTTTTGGGGGGAATGCAATAATTGTGAGTTTTAAGAACAAACATAGTTTCATGAACAAATGCAAAACTTTTGTAAGAGAGCACAAAACTAATGATGAAAAGAGGAGTGGGAGGAAAGGAGGAGGAAAGAAGGAGGAAAAATAATAATTAATCAATTGTGGGAATAAATTCTTAAGCCACAATTTATTTATTTATTTTCACGTTATGTATAGAGCTCTGTAGTTTTGTGAGCGAATGCAGCAGTTTTGGGGGGAATGCAATAATTGTGAGTTTTAAGAACAAACATAGTTTCATGAACAAATGCAAAACTTTTGTAAGAGAGCACAAAACTAATGATGAAAAGAGGAGTGGGAGGAAAGGAGGAGGAAAGAAGGAGGAAAAATAAGCAAACAATTTCTTAGGGAACACAAGGGACATTTTGCAGTTTTGTAAGTGAACACAAAAGCATTGAAAGCAAAGTTTTCCTCCCATCTAATATTTTTACATCACCAACAATATATATATTAAAACCTACAAAACACTCTTTTTTGATTAAAAGTTAATGCCTGGATTGATATTTTCTGTCTGCAGTGGTATTAATACATTTTTAAATTATTAAATGAATAGTTCGCATAAAAATAAAAATTATGTCTTCATTTACCATTTACTCATCCTCATGTCATTCCAAACTTTAAAAATTAGGAAACTTCCCCCCATTCAATGGAAATCAAAGGGGTCCAATGTTGTTTGGGATCTTCTTTCCAAAGAAAAAAGAAAGTCATGTTTGGAACGACATGAGAATGATGACAGAATTTTCATCCCTTTAATTGTCTAAATATTTTTGGGGGCCACTGTACTCGCTGCAAAGAACTATGGGAAATATTCTCCACTCATAAAGCATGTTATTCCACAGATGTCTTTTCCTTTGAGTTGTTTACAGAACTATGGGCAGAAGCTGCGAAACACATCCTAAAGCACTGGCTTACGTCAATGCCAACCAGCATGGTTTCTGTATATGTTGAGATGAATATTTGGACGTTGCCTTTCAGATGTCCTTTTCCGCATGAACAGATGCAAACAATCATCATTATGTGTGGCCTGAAGCAGCTTGACATTTAATATGTGAAAAAACAACCACACAAATATTTTTTAAGTGTAATCTGTTTGTTCAGAAGCTGCTCAAACCAATAATTTGGCTGCAGTTAATTAGACTAGCAATTTGTAGCGACAAACAAGCATCTTGAGGTTTCTCAAAATATCTCTGTACCAGTAGCTCTCGCACAAAGCATAGAATCATTTTCCCTCAATTTTCCGTAACGTACTCCCTCATTCCCATACACATGGAGATACACACATCTCGTAACCTGGCTCCATCAACACCTCCTGTTCCTCCTTCTGTCCCAGCTGTCACTAAAGATGGAGGGTGAGAAGGGAACATTAGAGGCAGGTACCAAAGAGCAACCTGATATGACGGGTCCCCTGACAGCCGAACAGCTGGCAGCTATAGAGGATGAAGAGATCCTCAATAATATGGTAAGAGGCAACTAATGGCACTACAGGCGCAGTGGGTTTGTTATCATGTCTTCTTAACCATATTTAGGAAAGTGTTTCACTTCTGTTTATTGCATGTACTAGCTAGATAAGGCTGTGGATTTTGAGGAGAGGAAAATGATCCGCGCTGCCATGAGAGAACTGCTGAAGAGAAAGAGGGGTGAGGACCGGGTCATGTCCCTAATGTCACATATTCAGTACATATGGTCTGCTGAGTCTAATGTGCTTCCTGACATTATTTTAGGTGAATCTCACAAAACTTGTCAGGAATCTGGATTACATTTAAGTCAATATAGTTAATATATTTAGCAAAAAGAAAATGAAGAATATTTTTACAACTATTACATTTTATTGTGACATTATTGTAAGCATAATTCATGCTTTGCTGTCTTTAGTATTTATGCTAATTTTATTAAGTGGGGAAAACGCATCTGGACAGGGCAATGCTCAACACTGTCAATAAGATTTTTTGTATTACATTAATGCTACTTTTGGGTGGAAATCTGATAAATTGGCATGAAAATAATTTCATAAAGAATCCCCCCCTTCCTGTAATAAATCTGGACATTTCATTTTTGGGTTTATCTGTAATTCTCACTATTCCCAGAGTTAATTCTCAATCAAGTTTCATTATCTTTATCTCATTATCATATTCATCATTATTAGTATTATCATACTGTTAAAACTTTAATACAATGAATTTGAAATCAAGTTAAAGTTAAAGACAGTACAACAAATACTACCATCATTTAAAAAATACTTTACAATTTCAATAATTTATAATCATATAGAAAATAATAAATTAGGGGATTTTTGCATTACAGTAAGAATAAGAATGAGAGTTTTTGTATCATTTAAAAAATGAACAGGTAGTGTCTTCAATTGGCACAAAAATAATGCAACAAAGCAAAAGATCAAAGAAATAAAATAATGCAATTAAAAAGGTTATAATTGTCTTAATATAATTTCTTATTTAAATAATAATAAATATAATTTACAATTTTACATGTGAAATAATATTAAAAAAAATTGAGGTCAGTAAGATTTTTTTTTTTTTTATGCTCTTATGCTCACCAATGCTGCATTTATGTGATGAAAATACAGTAAAAACCACTAATATTGTGACATTTAAATATATATATATATATATAAAAAATTTTTTTTAATGTAATTTATTCCTGTGATCAAAGCTAGATTTTCAGCATCATTACTCCAGTCTTCAGTGTCACATGATCCTTCAGAAATCATTCTAATATACTAAGTTACTGCTCAAGAAACATTTCTTATCATTATCAGTGTTGAAAACAGTTGAGCTGCTTCATATTTTTGTAGAAACAAGACATTTTTTTCACTTTTGATCAATTTAATCATTGCTGAATAAAAGTATTCATTTAAAAAAATAATAAAATACTGACCTCTATAACATTTGAACAGTAGTGTGTGAAAATAAGCCAGACATGTTCTTGACAGGTTTCATGAGATTCTGCCTTTAAGACTCCTTACTATTACACAAACAACCAAAGGAAGTAAACTTAGTAAAACAAACTTCTGCTGTTATTTGTTAACTTTCCTATTCAGAAAACTATTATTTAGTTTGTTTTTGTTTTCCTCTGTTTCTGTCAGAGCGGCGTGATAGAGAGCGGGCGGCCCGAATGGAGAACCTGCGTCAGCAGGGTGGTGGAGGAAAGACAGCTGCTGGACTGAATAAGGACCAGAAACCCGCTAATGGCCCGAGCGGCGCTCAGTACAATGCACACAGTGAGTGACCATCACTCATGAGGCTCTGAACACTATGTACTTTTACTGCACTTCTATCTGCAAGGCTTTGATAACCTTTCCCTTCTTACTTCACTTCGGTACAGGGACGGCTCAGGCAAAATCATTTTCTCCACCAACCTCTACTTCCTCTCCAAAAACTGTGGGCAGGTGAGTCATTCCTAGAGTCCTGACAGGATGACAGCGTTGGGTGTATCCCTTTGACTGATTGTGCTGTTTTCCTCCTAAAGTCCGGCTCAGTCCCATGTGGCCAGGGTTAAAGTGCCGGGCAGCTCGGCGGTCGGGGGCCCAAATACCAAAGATGTCAAACAGATGCTGCTGGACTGGTGCCGGGTCAAGACTGAACCATATGAGGTGGGCCTGAAGAGACAAAATAAGATCAAATCAAACGGTTTCTGTTTTGCTACATGTCTGCTAGTCTCCCTGTGTGAATGGAAATGTCCAGGTCACATTTCATAACAAAATCCAAAAATTATGACAAATAAGCACATTTCCCATAACTGTAATGCATCCTTTTTAACATTTAATTTTTGTAAATGCTCAATTTTGATTCCCTTTATTACAACCAAAAACGGTATTGTTTTAATTTTATTTTATTTTAATGTAAATCAGCATAAATTTATAAAATACTTTGCATAATGTATAAATACTTTTTTTATTTTCATTATAATAATGTAAATTAGGTGTGTGGTGGTGGGTGTCTTTTTATCATTTAAGCAATGCAAAAAACCTAATGGTCCTAAAAATGGGCTTTTTTATTTATTTTATTTTTTTTATTCTTCACAGCTTTGTTGGGATTTTCCCTCTTATACTTGTTTCTATGTTTAGGGCGTGAACATCCATAATTTCTCCTCTAGCTGGGCAGACGGTCTGGCGTTTTGTGCCCTGGTGCACAGGTTCTTCTCAGAGAGCTTTGAATATTGCACTCTCGACCCTTATGATCGCAGGGCCAACTTTGAGAAGGCATTCAAGACTGCAGAGTAAGACTTCACACTATTTACTGCATCCACCTTTGTGTCATAAAGAAATGTTTGGGACATACTTCCCCCCCAAAAAGAAAGAAATAAAATAAAAAAATTAAATTAAATTATCATATAAAATAATATTATAATACAAAAGAAATATTACAATAATTATATATTTTATTCTAATTTCATATTATAATAGTAATATATTTAATTGTTCAATATATTAATATTTAATGTAATTAATTTTATTTATAATTGATTTTCAATTATAATTAAATTATAATGTATTTAAATAAGTGTGTTTAATCTTTTTTAATTGTTTTATAAATTTTTCAAATGAACTTAATTTAAATTATTAATCTTTTTTTTTAAATCCAGGCACATTTTATAATTAAATCTGCATAAATAATTTAATAAAGACATCACTATTTTCTAACACTATTGTAATGAGAAATGTGTTGTAAGCAGAGGAAATGTGCTTAAAAAAACCCCATAATGGTCCTAAAAATAGGCTTAATTTTCTTTATGCGTGTAGGACACTAGCTGACTGTCCTCGCCTGCTGGACGTTGATGACTTGATGCGGATGCGAGAGCCGGACTGGAAGTGTGTGTACACGTATATCCAGGAGTTTTACCGCTGCCTAGTAGAGAAAGGCCTCGTCAAGACTAAAAAGAAGATGCCATAGAAACTTTCACATTTTGAGCATTTTCACTGTAAATGACCAAAGAACTACAAAAGGCACACAACATAGCGCACATGTGACCTGAAGCTTCTACCAAAGATCAGTCTATTATGTACTCATGCTCTTCTCTGTTTCATACACGCATGCAGCGGATGAGGTTTATAACCTGTGTGTTTTGTGCTCGGGTACAGCTGGGGCTCTGAAACAGTGCATTCCTGTGAGATTACACATGCCTTAATCTCAGTCTATGCTTAGAGATTGTGTGAAAGTGTGTGTGCGTACATGCGGATGGCTTTTTATGGTACTGCTACTCCCTGTTTTGAATGCGCTCCAGCACTGAGACATCAGGCTTATAAGGGCATGAGATCTAATGCGGAATTATACTTAACCCAGATTTATCATTTGTTTAAAAATATAGACGAGGGCACTTTCACTATTAAATAAGAGTTCAGAAAGAAAAACAAAGCCTTGAAAATGCCTCAGTCGTCTCCTACAGAATAGAAATGTCACCTGCTTTTGCTTGTATACAGGGTGAAATATGACAGCTTGAATAGTTTTCGGTTTCTCTCATTTTGTTCAGGATCTGAAGTCCATCATACTAAGCGTTTGCTTGGTACTACAAAAATGACCCTAGAACTGCACTAAGAGAGATTAGGTCCAATCAAACCTCTCACTCAGGGATAGACGGGCCCTTGAGGCCTGTAAGACGCCTGTAAGTCTCGTTTCAGAAGACCGATGGTAATTTTCAAGTGCTTTTAAATGTTCTCGACACTTTATTTGCTGCATGGCTAATGACTTAAGTGCACTTTAGATGTGCATTTTAAACACAGATATTGACACTTCTATTGTAGCTAATAACATATGATAAAAATGATATATTACAAATTATGTAAGTATTATTATCTAGTGCTTTAAGTCATACAAGTACAATTTCTGTAAATCTGTATCTGGTTTGATTAAATTATGGGTGTTATTTTCCTCCCACAATGCCTCACCAAGTGTTTGCCAAGTATTATTAAATGTGATAATCTTCTCTGAGCATTTTTTCTATTTACTGAAACACACACACACACATAATTTATTACTGGACTTTAGTGACAAACCAAATAATATCACAAAATTAATCAAATCAACTGCTAATACTTCACTGATGGTGGTGCTGTTATTTTCCTAATTAAATGACGTCACTTCCTGAAGGATTATGTAATTGGATTTTGTTAAAGGAATATTACTGGAATATGTTCTGTTCAAAAAAAATATCTGCAATATTTCTTAATAAACTGTCCGTTTTTCAAGTTAGAAATAAGTGCAGCAACTGCCGACACGACATAAATGGCAATAGCAATTCAAATAAAAGTCATGAATTGACTTTAAATCAATTTCTAAGTTCAAATAATAGTACTGTTTTGATAAAGGAAAACTAACTAGCCTAATATGATTTAATAAATGATAAAAAATTAAGAAATACCTGCAATATTTCTTAATAAATCCATTTCTATGTTTAATTATTGACATGGTAAAAAATGAAAAAAACTATAGCCTAATATAATTCCCATGTTGTATAAATTATATTGAGGAGTCAGTAAAATAAAACTATAAACTGACTGCCAATTAATACAATATTTCCAGGATAATGCTCTGTTCGAAACATGTCAAAAAACGGAGAAAAAAAATTTAAGAAACACCTGCAGTATTTCCTAATATATTTTCAGTTTTAAAAAATTACCCAGTCGCATGACAAAAATGAATCATGAAAAAAAAAATCATGAAATTACTTAAAATCCATTTCTATGCCCAAATAATAGGGTTGTTAAAAGTAAACTAGCCTAATATGATTTCCATTTTTAATAAATGTATCCAATAGGTCTAGATGATGATAGTAGGCCTACAGATATGTAACTGGAATGATTAGACCTTCAGCATCAGCATCATTATTGATTGGATTGTGAGAATAGTTCTCGTGAGTTGTGGATATATGCTGTCCTGCTCCACGTGTAACGCATCCCGCTCACGCTGATGCGGCTGATCTTCCGGCGCCTTGCGTCATCTTTAGTCAAACAGAGTCGTTACTAGTCAAGTGTCTGTTGAGGATGTTTCACTCACAGTCTTCGCTGCCTTTCCTCGTGTCCTCTTGGGACTGACGTATCCATTCTCCATCACTCATTATCACACCGGTGGAAGTGTGTGTCCTGTAGAGACGCTCACATCACACACACACACTTGCGCCGGTGCAGAGAAACAGGACAGGTAAGAATTCTTTCGATAACAACTTAATTGTGCTTTTAAAACGAAACGTGGGTCGACGACTCAGTCAAATATGACTGGAGATAGTCTCTTACCGTGACGCTCATCTGTTTGAAGCGCGAGACATCCTTCACCTCGAGACACTGCAGCGTATAAACAAGTGTCGTCAGACAAACAACTTTAAAACAGACCTAGCTTGTCTGTCAAAGAGACTCGCGTTCATTTATCGCCATTTCCATAACGTAGATGTCCATTCCATCAGCTTGTGAAACGGTGAATTATCTGCGAACTCTTAATTGACCAGCGAGGACAGATGACCTTGTTCATGATAGGCGCGTGGCTGCTGGTGGAAATGACGATTATTATATAGGCTACTCGAGATTTTATTTGGTGTCCAGCGGGCTCTGTGAGATATTCACATATTATTTTTCTTGCGACACGACTAGCCTACTCGCTGATTCGTGAGACAAAACCAAATGGATTGGAAAGTTTATCAATTATGAGTATATGTAGCCTAATAATATTTTGTATTAATGTGTTCAGAATCATTGACTTCTTTGAGTGAAATCTCCTGCTTATTCAGTTTTCTCACAATATATGTGTAATCATTCCGTATCAGTCAAAATCATCTGATTCAAAAATAATAGGCTATGTCCAATATTTATTAGTATTAATAATGACAAATCCAGCATTCACTAAAATGACTGAATGGAAAGTAAGGATGGTTTCAAACTAAATCGTCTCTACCATCAGACAAACATTTTTAATGTCTTGAGAAACTAATTTTGCATATACTGCAGAAATGTTGTTTTCTTTCTATTACTAGTGATTAATAGGATGTAAAACTCAAACAATTGGGGGAAAAGTTGAAATATCACGATTGTGAGAATGAAAATATAAGCACAATTAGTTAAAATTATATATAAATAGAAAGATATTTATAGATTAACCCCTCCAGAACCTGTGACCTTGTTTAACTCATGTGAAATATGGCAGGTGTAATTTTTTTTTGTAGGCATTAGTCTTTTTAATGACCTTTTGTGACAACATGCCCCAATAACATGTTACATAAAACAATGAAGCACAAAGTACTTCATTAAACAGCAGAAGTGTAAAAGGTAACATAAATACCATCAACAAATAAATAGTTACATTTTGTGAATATATTTTTTCACTTGGCTCCGTTCATTGTTATAATTTGTCATCATTATACATTTTTAAATTTGATACATTTTTAATGATGACCTGTTTTCATTATGCCACCCTACTACAGTGCACTAAATACTGTGTGAGCAGATGAGCTCTTATACCTCACTGCATTGAACTGCATGGGAAAAATGTTTTCCATTTTATCTTTTCATTGATTAACTTTACTAAACATTACTTTTTATATATAACACTTAATTACTGTAATGTACATTAATGTGCATTCAAATAATTGCCATGAAAATAAATATCAAACATTGATTATATTTTCATATACATTCATATGTGACATCGGTGTTGCACATCGTGTTAAAAACATTAGAATTATGATTTGCATAAAATATATATCAGCCATAAACAAAACAGTTCCTCAGTTTTGTCAGTTTGTGATTTTGATCTGAATTGTTGCATCTTCCATGTAGCATGTGTATAGGCTATATGCATGTTTAGACTGGCCATGTTTGCTAAACTCTGTTAGGAATGTTTATAGCATTTTCTAAGATATAACTCATGTACTTGAGAAAGCATTCTGTCATCTCACCAAAGATCTGTCCCAAGACACCAATTTGTAAAAGCTCTGAGCTATTATTCTGCAACGGATGGTGAAAGAGGCATCATTGCTAATGCTATGTGATGGCCATTATCCCTAGCACTTTCTTTAAAGATTGCCCTATCGATCAGAGTCCTGCTTATTAAAGGAAATATTCCGGAATGTTAAAAGGAAAGAATGTTTGGAAGGGAGGTGTTGGGACTGAAAGTTGTTGCCAAGCAACAGGAAAGTAGATCAGGACAGAGGGGAGGGTATATAGTTGTCATTTGAAGAAAAGGATTGATCTTAGCTGATTGTAGTTCACTGATGTCAGCAGTGACGTCTCAGGAAAGGAAGAAAGCAAGAGGGGACAGGTACATAGCGGGGACATTCAGCCCTGGCTACTGTCCAAAGCTCTTCACACACTCAGCCGTCTCTGTCTTTGACCGTGGGAGAAGGCAGAGGAGTGTGAAGGACACACAAACCCAGCTCTCTCATCTTACTCTGCATTCACAGCATCTATTTTCTGGTTTAGTCACCCTTTCCATTTTGTCCTTCATGCTTTTGCCACCATTTATCAAAGGAATGTTCTGGGTTCAATATAAGTTAAGCTCAATGAACAGCATTTACGGTTTAGGTCAACAATATGATGCTCTTTTTTATGTACTAATTTAATCAACAATGCATTAAAAATGCATAAAATTAAGATGATACAACTCCTGATAATGATTTTTAAGAAGTCTCTTTAAAAGAATGAAATTTGTTAAATGAATGTTGTTTGATATATAACTTTATTATTATTTCTTAAGGGGAAAAAATAAAGCTTCACTACGTACTAATATTTGAAAAACCAAAGTACCCACATAAAACAGGAAATAATATCATAGAGAGGGCCCCTGGAGAACCTCATGTCTGTGTGAAGGTCAATAAGTCTTATAAAATGTCAGATAATTTACATTTTTACAAAGCATGTTAGTTCAGAATTTCATTGAGCGACTCAAAAACATAAGAATAATTATAAATTAGTAAATCATGGTATTTATGAAAGAAAACTTTTACTGTGATATATTTAAAATAAACCTTTTTATTTAATTTTTTTAATAATACTTAATGACATTTATTCAAGATGTAAAGAAAATATGTTAATACTTTTTACTTGATGGTTATACCACATTACATTTTACAGTCATTGCATTTAAAATTTTCTTGAAAAAGATAAAACTTCTTCAAAACTTGGCACGTTTTTTAAAATGAATTAAAAATATATATGGTTTTTTTTCTTTATTGTGGACACTGTTTGTCTTTGACCAATTTAATGTTGACTACCAGCAAAAAACTTGCATTAAACCTGGAACATTCCTTGAACACCTCCATGGCTGTCTGTATTGTCTTCACAGGTAAATGGATCCAATGCAGCCCGTTCAGAGCTGCCCAATGCCCGAAGAACATACTGGAGTTCTAGGACTCCACAAACCACCAGTCCCAGCCCTGCTTGGAAACCCTTGCAAAATGCCTGCATCCTCACACTGCCAGACGGTCATGAATGGAAACCCACCAGTGTTGGGACAGACCCCGGCACTGCAGACAAACCCAGCCGTTCAGGAGAGAACCAGACCAGACTCCACTGCACAATCCACAAAATGCATCAGCATCAGTCGACCCAGGCCTACGGCACTGGGCACCAAGACATCAATCAAAGTCTCCAGACCCACTGAGCCTCCATTGCAGGTTAAAGCTATGGGAATGCCCAACTTCCTGTCGCACTCCCCAACCGAGTCACCATTGTCTTATTGCAGCCCTCAAAACACACTGAGCCCCACTTCTCAACTTGGTTTCAACCCCCCAACACTTCCAAGCCCTCCATCACAGCCTGTCCATGCTAACACACACAATAACCTAATCGCCAGACCAATCCTCAACCCAAACCCCAGCCCCCCGTCTAGCCCCGTTCCTCAACCGATTCCAAGTCCTGAAGCACATGTGCCAAACACAGGAGACGCTACTGAGAAGAAGTTGAACAAGACCATCAGCAAAGAGGGGGATTTCAGGTGAGACTTGTTATATGCCTTGTCAATAACTGTACAACAGTTAGGTTGGGTACCTTGAATCTGGTTGAGAATTTATCCAAAAATGCTAATGTCAAGGTGCAACAGCACTGAGATTTTTCACTGTTTGTTTGTGCGTTGGTGAGAATTTTATTTAGTTGATCTTTCTGTAGGTTGCATTGTTATGCCAGTAGGTGGCGACAATGACTGTCTTCATGACTGAGTCATTGAGTCATTCATTCCATTGATTCATACAAAACACTGATTTTTCATTCAAGAACAAAACAAGTTATTGTCTTTAGCCCTGTCCCAGATGGAACCCTAAGACCTTTTGGTGACATCAAGGCCGCATGGTGGCCTCAAAGGGGCACTTGTGAACACCCTTTTGAAACCTAAAATTACATATGGGATCTTCTGAACTTAATGGACAAGTGTATGCCATGGCCATTGTAATTCCAGAAATCAGCTAAAATGCTAACTCATTCATTAACGAAAGAAGTGGCTGCCTTTGAGCAAATTATTGAATTATACACGCAACCAATTTGCTTTAAAACACTGATCATTCACCAACAAAATGAGTGAGTCATTGAATTATTCACACAACCAAATCGCTCTAAAACACTGATCATTCACCAACAAAATGAGTGAGTCATTGAATTATTCACACAACCAAATCGCTCTAAAACACTGATCATTCACCAACAAAATGAGTGAGTCAATGAATTATTCATTCAACTGATTTATTAAAAATTATTTCTCATTCATTCATTCACTCTAGCAAGTGTGGTGTTGTTTTAAAATTTCTCAGTCCCAATGATATAATATGATTTGACTGCAGTCACTCAGTCATTGGGTTTCTGCTGGGTTTGCTTATAACCACTGGCCTGAGGGGAGAGAATCTGTCGGTTTAAGGCAGCATCCCATTAGCTGACTCAACATCTCAAATCTTATATGTGATTTTGCATTTGCTGACTAAAAACTCTGATTCGGAACAGGACAATCAGGTCTTCAGCACTTGGAGAAGCTTATTGGTCACTGCCATAGCCATGAAAGCCTCAGATTTTAAACCTGCCAGATGTGGTCTGAGGGTTTCTGGGGTTATTAACTCATCATGGAGTTAAGTTAGCACAAGCTGAGAAATCAGCTAGTGGTATGCAGGCATAATAAACCTAAAGCATGCATACCAGCCGAGCTGAGATTTTCTCATCCCTTAAATAAGCATAATATCTCTCTGAGCCTGGTGACAGAATGGAGACGGGAGCGTTGAGCTGGCAGCATTCCTAGACACACGAATGTGCTCCTGGATCCTTTAGCCTGTCATCTTTGACAACATAGACAGAACCCTTATAATGTGTAATGCGGTTTACTCATCGTGCATGTGCTCTAATTAGTTAAAAGCTTCAGCATGTTTTGGAAGCTATTAAATACAGCAGGTGACATTTATCCCAGGCTTTTTGATTTGAGCAATTTTGATGACTCCTATTACCATGACGTAATGCAAAGGAGAATATGACCATGGATTTAAAACTACAGCCCTGATCCAAAACCTAGTGTAGCACCACATATATCCACCATAAATAAGAGTAACTGTGAGAGAAATGCCAATCATAATAGCTGCCTATGTAGGGAATATATAACAAATGTTTCATGCAATCTATTTAAAACATTTACATGAAATGCACATTATGCTTTATTCCTTTTAGAGTGCATATTGTCACATGGAATGTAGGCTCTGGTATACCACCTGATGACATCACTTCCTTGTTTGGACCTGGTGTTGAAAATGGGAGCACTGACATGGTGGTTGTCGGGTAAGAATGTGTAGCATTGTTCAGTTTTATACCTTCCATTATTGTTGCTGAATTAATTAATCTTCCACTACATTCTCTGTGTGCTCTGTCTGCGTTTTCTCATTTCCATGTCCTTTTTGCCGTCTCCTGTTTGTCCTTGTTTTATTGGTATTATTTGTCGTCTCTATCTTTCTTTTTTTTCCTGCTTCTGTTCTTTTATCTCTTTTTAGACTGCAGGAAGTAAACTCTATGATTAACAAGCGGCTCAAAGATGCTCTCTTCATAGACCAATGGAGTGAGCTCTGCATGGACACACTCAGTCGTTTTGGATACGTGTTGGTCAGTATGAAATCAAACGCATATCAGGCTTAAAGGGAAAGTTGACCAAAGAAAAATGCTCATCATTTACACCCCCTCATGATGTTCTAAACACACAAGAAGATATTAACGGTCACCAAAACTGTTTGGTTACAAAAATAATTTTAAAAAAAAAATCTGCATTGCACAGAAGAAATCAATCATATTGCTATGTGGTCATTAAAATGTTCTGATAGGTTCTTAGCTTGCTGCTGTGCAGTTGCTGGGGTGCTTTGTATGGTTGTGAGGGTGTTGCTAGGAGGTTTCTGACCAGCAAAGAAACAGATGAGACTGAACCATGACAAGCTATTGGAGATGCAACACAAATAAACACCCCCGCTGACAAGCCCTTGTGTCAAGCAGTTAAGAGATACATGCAACTCTAATTAACAAAAAAAAATAGCTTAGAACTTCTGGAGAGAAATAGCGCCGACACCGGATGATACTTTCTAGCACACATTAGGGGTTTGCGTCTCCATAACTGAGGCCGATGCAATACACATCTCGATGCATATAGCCAATGATATGATGCATTAAATATACATATGAAGCAGCTACCGATGCGATTCACCCCATTTACGATGCAGTGCGATCCAATTTCTATTCGATTCAACACTGTGCGATTCAATGCAATATGATGCGATGAAAAAAATTATGCTATGTAATTCAATATGGTACAGATAGTTCACTTTTATTTTTTTTGGTTCAGACAGACAGCAAATCATAAATTAACTTCAGTGCCTACTGATTTCTAACGTCTCTGTAGTATTTTGATACGTCATGTTCACTTAGCAGCAGTGGTGATGAGAGAACACGCTTGACAAACAGTTTAGAGAGGATAAATCAATCTACATATAAAATATTGGTCACAAATTATTGGTCCCTTTCTAAATAATAAAAGTATAGCGCATCTACTAATAATTATGTATAAAATAAATAGATTTTTACCAATGCAAATATGTTAGAAATGATGCATCAATGTATCCCATGCACACTTTTATAAATCAATGCATCGCATCGTTAACTTTTATGCCGATGCACCGAATTGGGGAATATTACCATCCCTAGGGCACTTGTACTTGTTTAAACTGGAGTTGTGTGTATCTCAGAATAATATTCACCCAAAAATGAAAATTTACTCATGCCTCAGGCCATCTAAGATATGGAGAAATTTAGCATTCCATCACTTGCTCACCAATGGATCCTCTGCAGTGAATGGGTGCCGTCAGGATGAGAGTCCAAACAGCTGATAAAAACATCACAGTGATCTACAACATTCTATCAATTAACAGCAAATCCATTATTAAGATGATTTTAACTTCAAACCATTGCTTTCGGCCAAAATATGAGTCCATTATCTATATTATTGCTTTCTCCAGTGAAAAAGCCATCTCACCTGAATCAGCAGAGAAATATGCGCAGATCAAGCAATATTTATAAGCAAATAAAAAAAAAAGAGGACAACAGGGGACAGACTTTTTCACTTATTATGAATTATGAACTGGAATTTTGGCCAGAAGTGACTGTTTAAAGTTAAAACACCTTAAGGATGGTTTTATTTCTTAGAAGCACACAGCTTTTCACTTAACGACTGGAGTGGTGTGGATTACTTGTGGATTATTGTGTATGTTTTATCAGCTGTTTGGATTCTCATTCTGGCGGCACCCATTCACTGCAGAGGATCCATTGGTGAGCAAATGATGGAATGCTAAATATTTTCAAATCTGTTCAGATGAAGAAACAAACTCATTTATCTACATCTTAGATGGCCTGAGGGTGAGTCAATTTAAATTTTTGGGTGAACTATTCTTTAACAGCCTTACCTACGCGAGTCAACCTGAGCATCTGTTGTTGCATCTCCGGGAGTTGTTTGTTGTTCTGTATCAGTTTCTTTTCTGACTAAAAACACTAAAATATTTTCTGTTAAAAACAGGCGGTGGCAGTGTTGCCACTTTGTGGACAAACTAGAGTACACTCGTAATATGCTGATGACAAAATTTACATCACATGCACTGTATGCAGACCCTACCGTATGCGTAAAAACTGAAGTATACTTTTGGACTTGGTTTGTTTAAATCTGAATAATGATGTATGCTTTACTAAACTGAACTAATGAGGAGTTCAACTTGAAATGTGTTCATTTCTGTCTAGGTGGCATCTCAGAGGATGCAGGGGGTTTTCTTACTGGTGTTTTCCAAATTCTGCCACCTTCCCTTCCTCAGAGGAGTACAAACCCAAAGCACACGCACTGGGTTGGGAGGCTACTGGGTGAGTCAAACGAGCGAAGACCTCTGGGAAAGAGTGTCTACTTTCTAAACGCTTATGTGATCAGTGATTGTTGTGCTGCATTAGTACTTTAATGTCGAACATCAAATATCTGCATAATGTCACGACTCCCACCGTGTGATGTCTTTGATGATTACAGGAAAAGCGGAGTCAAGGGGAGAGCGTGGAAATGAGACTGCGAGCATGTTTTTGTGTATGTGTGTGTGTGTGTGTGTGTGTGACCCTGTGTGTGTTGTTGTCAGCATGGCTCCAGGCTCATTCTGCAGTCTCCTTTGAGTAGGTCACAGTAGGACATGCAGCAGCTCTGTTTCTGATCTGTCTTCCAGTGCACAAACACACACATCAGGTTCATCTCTGTCTGATCTAATGCAGACTGAACACACACACATAGCAGCTCTCAGTTCTCCCCAGTGCGTTAGTTACCCAGAAAGACAGAGCACAACCCGTGGGAACTGCGGCACCAGCGCTGCTAATAAACTGCAGGTCTCTGCACAGCCCATTTCACCCTTGACTGCACAGCACACCTGTCCTTCTCAGCACAGTGTTTAAATGGATAGTTCACTCACAAATGAAAATTTGGTCATTATTCGGTCATTTACTCATGTTGTTCCAACAATAGTTCAGAGTGGCAATGTCGGTCAAGCTCCAAAAAGGACATGCAGGCAGATTCATTCTGGTGACTTGAATATGTTTACCGAAAATATTCGTTTAGCGATTCATTCAGTAACTCTTTTTGCAGGTTAAATTGTTACCCAGTAGGTGGCAACAAGCAAGTTTTATGCACGAGTCATTTAATCATTTATTCAACAAGTAACACAGAATCGTTCTTGAGTGAAATTAGTTTAATTTTCATTTATTAAAATGTAGGCCTACATGTCTAAAAGGCTCCAGAAAATATGTTTGAGCATCATCAGTATTCTTTTGTTTTTATTTTTGTCAGTATTTTTTTTTAAAGTTACAACAAAGCATATCTATAATTTTTCCTCCCTTGTTTAAACTGCGTGACATATCTTTTATCAAGCTGCTATAGAAAAAAGACAACAATAATACCTTATAAATCTGAAGTATTGGGTGTTAAAAAATAAAGTTTTTACATCATTTTAAATGTAAGATTGAACGTACAACATGTCCCGCATCACTCAGTCGGCAGTGTAATAGCTAATAATATTAATTAATATTTTGAATTAGCTTTTTTCAGTTTTCATTTTAGTTTAAGTCTTAGTAATTTTGTTGTGTTTTTGTCTTTTTTTTGTGTATATATATATATATATATATATATATATATATATAT
>NW_015633524.1:1159158-1169918 GCF_001515625.1 Sinocyclocheilus rhinocerous
TATATATATATATTTTTTTTAAATAGCTTTAATTAAATTTTATTCGACTTTAGTAGTTGTAGGATTTAAACTTATTTCAGTTAGTTGCCAAGGCAACATTTTCATTTTTGAAGTGTTTCATCTAATATTTATTTTATTTCATTTTTTATTTTATTTTATACACATTTTTCAGCTTTATTTCAATTTATGTTTATTGTTTTAATAGATTATTAATAGTTTTAGTTAATAACGCTTGTCAGTCAGTCAAGTGTTGATTCTTTTTCACAAACAAGATTCATCCAAGTTCATTCTCTTCATTCATAAACAAGATGTCCGGTTCAGACTCAAATAACCGAGTCATTCTGTGAAAGCTGTGTATTCATTCAACCAATTCCAACCTTTCCAATCAATTGAATGTTTGTTCTTTATTGGAGTTTGACAGCTGTGGTTGCTATAAACTGTTATCACATGGAAAAAAGAGCTGCATGAAGATTAAAAATTAAAAATGTTCCGTTTGATTCCATGGAAAAAAATAAGAGCATAATAGTATGGAACAACATAAGGGTGAGTAAATAATCTCTATAATAATGTTGTTGTTTTTTCTTTCACCAGTAGGGCAGGCACAAAAAACACTTTACTATGGAGTCCAGAGCTGCTGTATTATTAATGCCTTCCCATTATTCTCTGCCTCAATATGTTTGTCTCAGGGGAATAAAGGGGGCGTAAGTGCACGCATGATGGTTTTCGGACACCCTGTGTGCTTCCTCAACTGCCACCTGCCGGCTCACATGCGTAATCTGGAGCAGCGGATGGAGGACTTTGAAAGCATCCTGCAGCAGCAGCAGTTCGAGGGCGGCACGGCTGTGGGTGTGCTGGATCACGAGTGGGTACCTGGAAAACTAGGCATCTTTGATGCCTAGGCTTACTTATGTATTATTAAACTACAATATGTAAGAAATGGCCGTTTTTAAAACAAAACTACAAGCGTGTTGCAGAACAACATTGTTTTGGTTGATGCATTTAAACTGTAATGTTCTTTTAATACAGTCTTTTAATCTGTATTTGAGCATTAATCTGAGTAGCTTTATACAGATGTACTTTGTACAGATTACACTTTGTACTTTGACCTGTTAAGTTCACTGGAAATTTTTGCATTCTCCACAGTGTGGTGTTCTGGTTCGGTGATCTGAACTTCCGAATTGAAGGTTATGACATTCACGTGGTGAAAAGTGCAATTGAGAATGACAAACTGCCTCTACTGTGGGAAAAAGATCAGGTAAAAGAGCTATAGTGTCACAGTTTGCTTAAAGGATACTAATTGCACAGGTGCATGTGATTTCAAGGGTATGTACAGATCTAACTGTTGAAGCAATGTTGAACATATCCGATAAGCTCAGAAAATTGTCCTTGTCTCAATCACATAACACCAGATGCCTCTGTACAGATCTTGGCAGTTTTTTTTAAATTCTGTTACCACTAGAGGTCAGTGTACTACATCTATAAACAAACCGGCCAGATTCAGCTCTTCAGTGCATGATGTGCACACTATGTTGTGATGATGTCTGCTAGATTGGGTTGTTGTTAAAAAGATAAAGTGAAAGAACATTTTGTCTTTTTTGTCTTTGTCACAGCTCAACATGGCAAAAAAAAGCGAATCCGTTCTGGAGGGGTTTATAGAAGGACCCCTCAATTTCCCGCCAACTTACAAGTTTGATGTGGGGACACATACTTATGACACAAGGTCTGTTATGCTTTTTTACATGAGTCGTTCTGTTTCTCTGGACTCTCGTTTAAACCTGGCTTCCTTTCCTAGTGCAAAAAAGAGGAAGCCTGCTTGGACGGATCGCATCTTGTGGCGTCTGCGCAGGACGGGCTCCCCTGTGCCGTCCCATAATTCTGCACTACAGCGGGGTTTGACCTCATGGCTGGGCGGCGCCACCAGAGTTTCCCAGCACTACTACCGCAGTCATATGGGCTTCACTATTAGTGATCACAAGCCGGTGTCCGCCCTCTTCTCTTTGCATGTGAGTCTAAAAGTGGCGGGAAAGACACTGGATAGTCTGTGAGCAGTGCTGTATGTATTTCAGGCCTGTCATGTGAGGTATCTGTTATCGTAACACTTTGACATTTACGAGTTAAAGAAAGTTCCTTGTGGCCTCAGACAAACTGCTAATAAATTCAAATGATTTTCTCACTGATTTTTTTTGTTTGTTGATATAAATATTTCATTTTTATATTCATAATACCTACAGTTGATTGTAGGATTCTGTCCCATCTTCCTCTGTCCTGCTCAGTTTCCCTTTAAGGTGAACTTACCATTAGTGACACTGGAAGTGGAGAAGGAATGGACCAAGTTCTCTGATGCTACAGTTAAACTCTCAATGGCCCATGGATTTCAGAGGAGTTCTTGGGACTGGGTGGGACTGTACAAGGTAATAAATGAAAGGCATTTTCACATAAAACTACTTTTAACATTAATGTCATTAAAGCTCAGCTTGTCCACAACTGATTTTTTTTTTTTTCACAAATTACACGCATTATATTATTATAAAAATTACACAACCACAATGACATTATATTAGGTGTAATTAACTCTATTAATCTTATTAAAGGTAAAGTGTGCATTTGTGTGCTCCACTTTCTCAGCAATAATAATTTTAGACATTTTTCCCCCAAACATTCTCCCTACCTACTATTGGTCAATGAATAGATAGTCCCGCCCCCAAACTCACGCAATTGGTTGAGCCAGTGTTGCTATGTTGGGCAAGTCAGGAAAATTTAACAAACAGAGCAATGTTGTGAAAGAACCACAGAAGCATAGCCTTTTGTTTTCAAGGAAATTAACCTATACATTATTTGCAATTATTGTTGCATATTTTTGTCATGGAAAAAATATATACATTTAACAGCACAATAAATTCACAAAATATATTATAAATTATTTTGATAGATGTGAAGTGCCCATGGTGTAATTATTATGGAAGCTTGTTTCCACCACAGGATACAAATAATAATAATAATAGTAATAATAATAATAAAAGGTATTTGTAACCTTTTCCCACAGTTCAGAGTTTATATCTCACAATTGTCTTGTTTCAGTATTGCGAGATATAAACTCACAATTCTGAGAAGAAAATTCAAAGGTCAAAAAGAGATAAATTGCAAGAAATATTCATGCACTGAGAAGCAAAATGACTACATTATCTACATTTTGTTTTGTTTTTCTTTTTTCTTTTGCTTAAAACAAGAGAAAATTATCTTGTTTTGCCTTTGAATTAAGATTATTTTTCTTAAACATTGGCAGATATTTTTCTTGTTTTAAGCAAAAATAATAATGTTGTTTATTTATTTTTTTAGAAACAAGACTTAATATCTTAAGTCATATTGCTTCTCAAGTAAAAGCATCTTGATTCAAGAATGTTTAGATAATAATACAAGAAAACAAGATAAAAATACTAAGTAAGAAAATCTTTTTTTGCAGTGTATTTCATAATTGTGACTTTTTTTCTCAGAATTCAGAGTTTACATCTTAGTTTAGTTAGTTTATAGTCTGAATTGTCTGATTTGTGAGATACAATTTTTTTTGTGGGAACAGGTTGCCATAAATTATGCTGTTTTGTAGCCTAATTTTCAGACATAATCTCAGGTAATTTTAGTCAATGCTTAAACAAAGCATTAATATCAAACAATAAACACAAAAACCTTTGTACTATAAAGAGACTTGTGTATTAATTGAAAACTGAGTTATGTTTATCTGACACTTAACTATGTGAACTGATCAGTTGCATTATGCGTGCTTTCACAACTGTTGATGGGTTGTATGAATACAAAAGTCACTGTTGTTTAGCTTGCAACATGACCAGGATGTACTTGTTTATCTATACAGAAATATTCAGTACAATATATATTCACATCCTATGATACACTGCAGATATTTTATTCTTTTGATTTCATTTATATTGTTTTTCATTTTTATTTCGAAATAGTTTTGTCTGCTGTTTGTGATTTAATGAGCAAATTTCAGTCTCTGATTAAATTCCTTTAAATGTTAATTAAAAACACCTCCAGGCACCCACCAAATCTGCACCTTAAATAATTAAATTATTTAAATACTCATTTTACTTTGTTTTAGGTGGGATTTAAGCACCACAAGGATTACGCTGCATACGTACGGGCCAAATCTGAGCATTCGACACAGGTAGGACGTGGCATTTGTTAGTCGTGTGCGTAAGTTGTGATGAGATCTGAAAGATACTATCAGATACTACGTCTCTCTCTGTGCACTGGACAATGCTTTAATCCCAAAATCAAATCATTCCAGGATAATCTTGGATTGAAAGCTTTAAGATTAGGGAATGACCAAACAGTATTAATACTAACAAGGAAGATTTATTGAGTAGCCAGTGCTGCTAGCATTATCCTTAATTTTTTGTTTTATTCATGACCTTCAGGTGACGTTTTCTGAGGAGGATCTGCCAAGAGACCCGGGAGAATATATTCTGGGATATTACAGTAACAACACCAACAGCATCGTAGGAGTGACAGAACCATTTCAGGTTCACGCTGCTCTCACACAGCTACACTGATTCATATCAAATGCTAATATTAGTTTTGTTTGCACGCGCAGCTCAGTAGCTCCGAGCATGTTGTAGGGCATGATGACTAGGTCAATGTGCTCTGGCATTGCCATTATCAACATTTGAAGTATTTTTTGCAGTCTGATTTGTATTTGAGGCTGGACATTCACAAATTACAAACATAAAGACTCTGTTTTGTCATTTGAATATCAAACAAATGTTAGATGCCACACAATGGAAATAAGACACAAAGTACTGCAGTTTGAAACGCAATATTCTGCCATTTCAAAGAGGTTTTAGCAGTATAGCTGGTATTAGAATGAAACCAAAACCACTGTGGTAAAAATATTCACATTCAACATTCCATACCTCATATTCAACATTCCATATATAAGATAAGTCTTGCAGAGCTTCTTCTGGTCAGAAAAATGCCCATTTAGACAGAAAGAGACTGACTGACATGTAACTGACAAAAGTTTTTGTTTTACATGCTGATTATGGGCTGTTAAATCAGAAATAAATTAGACCACAATAATAGACTCAAAAACCCTTTGACACAATTGACACAAAACCCTTGTTCAGATAATACTGCAGTATTATCATTTATGGACCATAAATAGTTGTACAGAAATGAAATTAAAATGTGTGTAGACTTCCCAAAAGTACTAAGCACTCATTATTTCACAGAGAAAAAAAAAGAGAAGAGTTTACTTGCTATATTCAAGATTTGATTCCATAATCAAGTATGAATTTCTTTCTTTTGTGGAACTCCAGAAGAGCTGTTTTGAAGACAGTGCTTATCTTTATTTCGTCATTCATTTGAATGAGTGTGTACTGAAGCTATCAAGGAGAAAAAAAGCACTTTAAAATTTCATAGACTAGTTTTTTCGAAGTCTTCTGGCGTAATATGAACAAGTGTTGTAGTTGACACCAGCACATCTGTGTCAGAGGGAAGATAGAGACCAGAAGAGAGATTAGTCTGAGTCAAGACTGAGACCAGAAAAGGGCTGAGTTCAGTCTCAAGACCAAGACCAGAAGAAGGTTTCATTTGAGTCAAGACCGAGACCAGAAGATATGTCTGAGTCTAGACTGAGACCAGAAGAAGGTTCAGTTTGGTCTCAAGACAGAGACCAGAAGAGGGATGAATCTGAGTCAAGACTGAGACCTGAAGGGGGTTGAGCTTGAGTCAAGAATGAGAACAGTAGAGAGATGAGTCTAATTCATGACTGACACCAGAAGAGGTTTGAGTCAAGACCAAGACCAAAAGAGAGATGAGGCTGAGTCGAGACAGAGACCAAAAGAGAGATGGGTCTGAGTCAAGACCAGAAGAGAGATTAGTCTAAATCTAGACTGAGACCAGAAGAGAGATATGTCTGAGTCTAGACTGAGACCAGAAGAAGGTTCAGTTTGGTCTCAAGACAGAGACCAGAAAAGGGACGAGTCTGGACTGAGACCAGAAAAGGGTTGAGTCTAAGTCAAGACTGAGACCAGAAGAAGGTTAAGTTTGGTTTCAAGACAGCGACCAGAAGAGGGATGAGTCTAAGTCCAGACTGAGACCTGAAGGGGGTTGAGCTTGAGTCAAGAATGAGAACAGAAGAGAGATGAGTCTAATTCATGATTGACACCAGAAGAGGGTTGAGACTGAGTCTAGACTGTGATCAGAAGAGGTTTGAGTTTGACGCAAGACCAGAAGAGAGATGAGGCTGAGTCAAGACTGAAACCAAAAGAGAGATGGGTCTGAGCCTGGACTGAGACCAGAAGAGGGTTGAGTCTGAGTCATGACTGAGACCAAAAGAAGTTTGACTTAAAATCAAGACAGAATCCTCATGGTTACGGGTCCATGACAGGGTCAACATGAAACATGAAAACATTAAAATATGGTTGAGGTCTTTTCATGGACTTGGGTACTTATGGGCTAGGACTCAACCCATTTTTAGTGAATTCAGATTTTTTGCTATCCGTTCATTTACATGATTACCTAATTATTCACTTATACTGTACATTTCATTCAAAGCACACTTTTTTTATCAGTTCTTGCTTTCCCTGGGAATCAAACCCATGACCTTGGCGTTGCTAGTGCCATGCTCAAATGTTTGAGGACTTTTCCTAACATAAAGCCATTATTTCTTTGGAAGACTTACAGCACACAAGCGATATGGACCATTTTTATAATTCTTTATGGTTTTGTGCCATTTTTGAAGCTTAAAATCTCTAATTGAGAATGGAAACATGCTTTGAAAAGTCTCCATTTGTGTTTTGTGTAAGAACGTCATCAGGATTTAGAAACATAAAAGGGATTTTAACTTCTACATAACACTGAAATCTTCAGTATATGATTTGTATATATATATATATATATATATTCTTTTTAATTTCATCTCTCGTAGCCCCAGCCCTGGAAACCACAGCAGCAAACGGCATCACCAGAAGCGCCAGCGCAGCCGCAGCCCCGCCATACCGGCGCTCTCCGGGACACCTCTTCCCTCCCTGCAGTCTCTCAGCCTGTGCCCACGTCCCCGCGACGGCCCAGCACGGAGCTCCTCCCCGCGCCCTTCGGCCAACGCCAAGAAAGAGCGTCTGGTTTCTCCAGACACATTAACTTCGCCCTCCCTCAGTCCACGGAGCCCAGTGTCCCCCGTCAGCACTCCGGAGGCTCTGATAGCAGCCATTTTAGGAGAGCCCAGGCCTCATTAGAATGATTTCTGAAGCATCATGTGACACTGAAAACTGACCACAAACCTTGGAATGGTCAGTGTATGAGACAAAAGTCATCGTTGTTTAATAAATATAGTTTGCTAGTCAAACCGTAGCCTGTTTCAGTGGTTCTCAACCTTTTTTTCCACCGGGCCGCACTATGGTCCAAGTGCAAATTACTTTAAATGCATAACATTAATTAGGCTATGTGAGTACTGCTCATGTTTGAAAATAATATATGAAAAACAAAATTATTTTACATAAAAACATTAGGCTATAGCTTATATTTATTTAGTACATTTTTAAATTAATGTAAAAACTAAAATGAATTGTAAAACTGAAAGTATTTTTTTTTAAATTGTGTTCAGCACGGTGGGCCGCATTTGAATTCGTGACGGGCCGCGGGTTGAGAACCACTGGCCTGTTTACTGACAGCAAATAAAAGATGTACATGATTTTATAGGAAAATGTATTTAAATTTTCTAAACAGAATTGTTTAGAATTCTAAACAGATTGACAAGATAAAATATTTCAGAATTCATTGAGCTCAAGAAGGTCAAATGTCATCCTATTAATTCGGTCGGTCTATCACTGCTGTTAACAGCTGATGTCATAATAAATGGGTCTAGTAGTATATGAGTACGCGTATGCCAGGTCTGGCACATACTATAAGACCACCATCCCAGATTTGAGAAGTTACACATTAACAGCCATCATGCTTTGCTGAAGTTTTGTCAAGCCAGCAGCCTCTCCTGAAACAGAGCGAACCTTTGACAGGAGCGGCTGACTGAAGACAACCAATCACATCAGCTCTGCTCATAGCATTTTGTGTCATTATTTGATCTATTAGAGCTGAGTGAAGCTAGTGTGAGGTGTGTGTGGGCAAACACACGCAAAAATAAACACCTAAAAGACATGTAGGGTGAGTTTAGCAAAAGTCGAACAAATACATGTCAGGATTGATTGCCCTTTAAATAACAAAAGACAATAAAATGTAACTGAGCCTGACGGTATATAGACGTCATCATATCAACATATCATCGCAAAAATGTCTCACTTTTGCATATCTCCCCTTTCTGTATTCTCTGTTCATGTTTTCAACAGATAATCTGTAAAGGTGAAGAACTGTAATTTTACTGTCCTCCTTTTCTCTTATATTTCTGTCTTAAATCATTTGGCTGGAGAGCAAAAAACACTGAGTTTGTCTATAAACATTGATTTATTGACTTATTGTATTTTTTAAATCAAAGTCAAATGTTTTCCTGTGGCGTAATTGTCCTCATCTTGAACTGTGAAGTACAGAAATGTGTCAAAATGAATAATGAGGACACAATGCTATACCCTAAAAATAAAAAAAGAAATCCAATTTTCACCCATTTTTGAGTCCTGTGAAGTGACTCCCAAAGTCTGTATTTTTAAATAATGGTTAGTCTCTCGGGAAACTTTGAAAAGGTTGCTAATCAGGATCATTGTCATGCTTGTAGGTTTAGACGAGGGAGAGAGTTTTAACAAAAATGATGTTATGGACTTTTCAGTTGAATTTTTCTCTGAACACTCCATTAACAATCCATTAGTCTGTTATGAGATCTAAGCTCTTAGTCAGAGATTGGAATGAGACTTTGGAAACTCTTCCAGCCCTGGAGGCGAATAGGCACATTGTGAAAGCAGTGTGATCGTTTCGGAAGTTTAAAAGCCAGAACCAGAGAGCAAAAGAATCTGGTAATGTATTGGGAGGTGTTTGACTCATTCATGATGATTGACAGCAAATGTTGTGCAATTTGAAGTTCATTTTGAAAGTATCTCCCTCGAGCAAAAACCGTCACCTGGCTGCAACGTGATCATATATAAGAGTTATGTATCCAAAACCTTGCCAGGTGCAAGTTCATGTCATTCCTGTAAATAAATTAAAAGCCAGAACCAGAGAGCAAAAGAGTTTGGTAATGTATTGGGAGGTGTTTGACTCATTCATGATGATTGACAGCAAATGTTGCGCAATTTGAAGTTCATTTTGAAAGTATCTCCCTCGAGCAAAAACCGTCACCTGGCTGCAACGTGATCATATATAAGAGTTATGTATCCAAAACCTTGCCAGGTGCAAGTTCATGTCATTCCTGTAAATAAATACACCGAATTTAAACATACTGCATTCACTTAGAGAAAGATTTGATAAAGGGACTAAAACAATAATTGTTTTGTCTGGCAGAATGTCTGATATTCCTTTAATGCAAAACTTTATGCTTAGAAGAAAAATCATTTTTAGACCTTAGTGCCAGGCCTGCACAAAACTACCTCATCTGCATTTAAATAAGTTTTTTGTGGTTACCTGTTACATATATAAATATATTACTTATATATAATGCTAATTTAAATTTAAAAAAAAACTTAACAGTGAAATGCTAATAAAAGACATAGCATTTACAAACCAATCACATAAAACTGTTCTTATAGGGCTTGATAATATAGCCTACCAGCTGCTTATAAGAGAGGCCAATGTTTAGATAGTCTCCACGGTTGATTTAAATGCCAGAGCTTGTTTTGTTCACAAACACTTACAAATGAATGCTCACTATCAAGGAACATTTTCACTCTTTGCATCATAACGTGCCAATTTACAACACAAAAGGCAATAACAACACAGTGTTGTAAGCACTACTTCCTGATATCAAATGCCATAGACAAATGGCCTTGCATCTAATTCTTCTACATCACAGTTTTTAATTGTTACAAATTATTTAGAATGATAATTCATTGGAGGGGAGACAAAAAAATAAAATTTGAGACCACACTGAAAATATGGGATTTTTTTTATTTCATTTAAAACTGAGGTAGAATATGTACTCTTAAAAAGTTATTTAAGAAATCATTTAAATAGTTACAAATAAAAAAATATATAATATATTTAATTAATATATAAAAATATTGAAGCCAGTAATGTTCATAAATCATTTTGTGACACTGAAATTGTGAACTCTTTTTGCAGAAAGTCAGATGTTCTTGCTTACTTTTAATAACAAATCTTCCTAGAAAATGTTGATCTTAAAATTGTATTCACCGAGCTCAAGTGCTGCTGTCATTAAAACAAAAAGACGTTCCAAAATTCATCATTTTTCAATTCAACCTTTCATTCAAGTGCTCAAAATGACAAAAATCCTAAATGAGAAAAATGCAAAGAACAGCATTTTCGCAAGTGGTCTCCAACTTTTGGACCCCAGTGCATGTCTGAGGTTAGATATGAGTTGACAAACTCAATGATGTCTGAGTTTCCCTGTAAAGCA
This sequence comes from Sinocyclocheilus rhinocerous, assembly GCF_001515625.1. Classification (NCBI taxonomy): domain Eukaryota; kingdom Metazoa; phylum Chordata; class Actinopteri; order Cypriniformes; family Cyprinidae; genus Sinocyclocheilus; species Sinocyclocheilus rhinocerous. The sequence continues at coordinate 1,169,684 of NW_015633524.1, forward strand.
CCAGGCCCCTGTACCTCCTGGCACTACCTACAGATTAGATGGGATAAAAGAGGCCCCATGCTGACTGAAAGTGAGTGATAGTGCAATAGAAGCACTGAGTGAATGTAATAGATTATTATCATGCTGACTGGTTATGAACAAAATGTATAGACAAACACACACACACACATAGGCCTACATACATTTCGCATGCTACCTAGAAATTTAGTAATCTCCTGAAAGACAATCAGATACC